>NC_092735.1:40116571-40136571 GCF_047496885.1 Scyliorhinus torazame
GGGGGGGTGTGGGGGGGTGAGTGGGGGGGGTGGTTGAGTGAGTGGGGGGTGGTGAGTGGGGGGTGTGTGATGGGGGGAGTGAGTGGGGGGGTGGTGTGTGTGGGGGGGTGGGGGGTGGGTGTGTGTGGGGGGTGTGTGTGTGGGGGGGTGAGTGAGTGGGGGGGGTGAGTGAGTGGGGGGGTGAGTGAGTGGGGGGGTGAGTGAGTGGGGGGGGTGAGTGAGTGGGGGGGTGAGTGAGTGGGGGGGTGAGTGAGTGGGGGGGTGAGTGAGTGGGGGGGGGTGAGTGAGTGGGGGGGTGAGTGAGTGGGGGGGGTGAGTGAGTGGGGGGGTGAGTGAGTGGGGGGGGTGAGTGAGTGGGGGGGTGAGTGAGTGGGGGGGTGAGTGAGTGGGGGGGGTGAGTGAGTGGGGGGGTGAGTGAGTGGGGGGTGAGTGAGGGGGGGGTGAGTGAGGGGGGGGGTGAGTGAGGGGGGGGGTGAGTGAGGGGGGGGTGAGTGAGGGGGGGGGTGAGTGAGGGGGGGGGTGAGTGAGGGGGGGGTGAGTGAGGGGGGGGGTGAGTGAGGGGGGGGTGAGTGAGGGGGGGGGTGAGTGGGGGGGGTGAGTGGGGGGGGGTGAGTGAGGGGGGGGGTGAGTGAGGGGGGGGTGAGTGAGGGGGGGTGAGTGAGGGGGGGGTGAGTGAGGGGGGGGTGAGTGAGGGGGGGGGTGAGTGAGGGGGGGTGAGTGAGGGGGGGTGAGTGAGGGGGGTGAGTGAGGGGGGGGTGAGTGAGGGGGGGGGTGAGTGAGGGGGGGGTGAGTGGGCGAGTGGGGGGGGCGAGTGAGTGGTGGGGCGAGTGAGTGATGGGGCGAGTGAGTGGGGGGGCGAGTGAGTGAGTGGGGGGGGCGAGTGAGTGAGTGGGGGGGCGAGTGAGTGAGTGGGGGGGTGAGTGAGTGAGGGGGGGAGTGGAGGGGTTGGGGGGGGTGAGTGAGGGAGGGGGGTAGGGGGGGAGTGGAGGGAGTGGGGAGGTGGGGGGGTGAGTGAGTGGGGGGGGTGAGTGAGTGGGGGGGGTGAGTGAGTGGGGGGGGTGAGTGAGTGGGGGGGGGTGAGTGAGTGGGGGGGTGAGTGAGTGGGGGGGGTGAGTGAGTGGGGGGGTGAGTGAGGGGGGGGGTGAGTGAGGGGGGGGTGAGTGAGGGGGGGGGGTGAGTGAGGGGGGGGTGAGTGAGGGGGGGGTGAGTGAGTGGGGGGGGTGAGTGAGTGGGGGGTGAGTGTGGGGGGGGTGAGTGAGTTGGGGGGGAGTGAGTGGGGGGATGGGGGGGGTTGGGGTTTGGGTGGGGGCGGTGAGTGAGTGGGGGGGGGTTGGGGTGGGGGGGTGAGTGAGTGGGGGGGTTGGGGTGGGGGGGTGAGTGAGTGGGGGGGGGGTTGGGGTGGGGGGGTTAGTGAGTGGGGGGTTGAGGGGTGGAGGGGGTTGGGGTGGGGGGGTGAGTGAGTGGGGGGGGTGAGTGAGTGGGGGCAGTTGGGGTGAGGGGGGTGAGTAGTGGGGGGTTGGGGTGGGGGGGGGTGAGTAGTGGGGGGGTTGGTTGGGTGGGGGGTGTGAGTGGGGGGGAGTTGGGGTGAGGGGGGTGAGTAGTGGGCGGGGTGGGGGGGGTGAGTGAGTGGGGGGGTGGGGGGAGTGAGTGAGTGGGGGGGTGAGTGAGTGAGTGGGGGGGGGTGGGGGGGTGAGTGAGTGGGGGGTTGGGGTGAGTGAGTGGGGGGGGGGTGGGGGGAGTGAGTGAGTGGGGGGGGTGGGGGGTGAGTGAGTGGGGGAGTGTGAGTGAGTGGGGGAGTGTGAGTGAGTGGGGGAGTGTGTGTGAGTGGGGTGAGTGAGTGGGGGAAGAGGGACGGGGGGTTGGGGGGGTGAGTGACTGGGGGGGGGGTTGGGGTGAGGGGGGGTTAGTGAGTGCGGCGTTGAGTTAGTGGGGGGGGTGTGGTTGGGTTGGGGGGGTGAATGAGTGGGGGGGTTTGGGGTGGGGGGGTGAGTAGTGGGGGGGTTGGGGTGGGGGGTGAGTGAGTGGGGGGTGGTTGAGTGTGGGGGGGGTTGAGTGAGTGGGGGGTTGGGTGAGTGGGGGGCGTGGGTGTGTGTGTGGGGGGTGGGTGTGTGTGGGGGGGTGAGTGAGTGTGTGGGGGGGGCGAGTGAGTGGGGGGGGCGAGTGAGTGGGGGGGGGCGAGTGAGTGGGGGGGGGCGAGTGAGTGGGGGGGGCGAGTGAGTGGGGGGGGCGAGTGAGTGGGGGGGGCGAGTGAGTGGGGGGGGCGAGTGAGTGGGGGGGGCGAGTGAGTGAGTGGGGGGGGGCGAGTGAGTGAGTGGGGGGGCGAGTGAGTGAGGGGGGGGGTGAGTGAGTGAGGGGGGGAGTGGAGGGTTGGGGGGGGTGAGTGAGGGAGGGGGGTAGGGGGGGAGTGGAGGGAGTGGGGAGGTGGGGGGGGTGAGTGAGTGGGGGGGGTGAGTGAGTGAGTGGGGGGGGTGAGTGAGTGTGGGGGGGGTGAGTGAGTGGGGGGGGTGAGTGAGTGGGGGGGGTGAGTGAGTGGGGGGTGAGTGTGGGGGGAGGTGAGTGAGTTGGGGGGAGTGAGTGGGTGAGTGAGTGGGGGGATGGGGGGGTTGGGGTTTGGGTGGGGGGTGGTGAGTGAGTGGGGGGGTTGGGGTGGGGGGGTGAGTGAGTGGGGGGGTTGGGGTGGGGGGGTGAGTGAGTGGGGGGGGGTTGGGGTGGGGGGGGTTAGTGAGTGGGGGGTTGAGGGGGTGGAGGGGGTTGGGGTGGGGGGGTGAGTGGAGTGGGGGGGGTGAATGAGTGGGGGCAGTTGGGGTGAGGGGGGTGAGTAGTGGGGGGTTGGGGTGGGGGGGTGAGTAGTGGGGGGGTTGGGTTGGGGTGGGAGGTGTGAGTGGGGGGAGTTGGGGTGAGGGGGGTGAGTAGTGGGCGGGGTGGGGGGGGTGAGTGAGTGGGGGGGTGGGGGGAGTGAGTGAGTGGGGGGGGTGAGTGAGTGAGTGGGGGGGGGTGGGGGGGTGAGTGAGTGGGGGGGGTGGGGGGGTGAGTGAGTGGGGGGGGGTGGGGGGAGTGAGTGAGTGGGGGGGGTGGGGGGAGTGAGTGAGTGGGGGGGGTGGGGGGAGTGAGTGAGTGGGGGGGGGTGGGGGAGTGAGTGAGTGGGGGGGGTGGGGGGTGAGTGAGTGGGGAGTGTGAGTGAGTGGGGGAGTGTGAGTGAGTGGGGGAGTGTGAGTGAGTGGGGGAGTGTGAGTGAGTGGGGGGGGTGAGTGAGTGAGTGGGGTGAGTGAGTGGGGGAAGAGGGACGGGGGTTGGGGGGGTGAGTGACTGGGGGGGGTTGGGGTGAGGGGGGGTTAGTGAGTGGGGCGTTGAGTTAGTGGGGGGGGTGGGGTTGGGTTGGGGGGGTGAATGAGTGGGGGGGTTGGGGTGGGGGGGTGAGTAGTGGGGGGGTTGGGGTGGGGGGTGAGTGAGTGGGGCGGTGGTTGAGTGTGGGGGGGGTTGAGTGAGTGGGGGGCGTGGGTGTGTGTGTGGGGGGTGGGTGTGTGTGGGGGGGTGAGTGAGTGTGTGGGGGGGTGAGTGAGTGTGTGGGGGGTGAGTGTGTGGGGGGTGAGTGTGTGGGGGGGTGAGTGTGTGGGGGGGTGAGTGTGTGGGGGGGTGAGTGAGTGGGGGGGTGAGTGAGTGGGGGGGTGAGTGAGTGGGGGGTGAGTGAGTGGGGGGGTGAGTGAGTGGGGGGTGAGTGAGTGGGGGGGTGAGTGAGTGGGGGGGTGAGTGAGTGGGGGGTGAGTGAGTGGGGGGGTGAGTGAGTGGGGGGGTGAGTGAGTGGGGGGGTGAGTGAGTGGGGGGTGAGTGAGTGGGGGGGTGAGTGTGGGGGGGTGAGTGAGTGAGTGGGGGGGTGAGTGAGTGAGTGGGGGGGGGTGAGTGAGGGGGGGGGTGAGTGAGTGGGGGGTGAGTGAGTGGGGGGGGTGAGTGAGGGGGGGGTGAGTGAGGGGGGGGGGTGAGTGAGGGGGGGGGTGAGTGAGGGGGGGGGTGAGTGAGGGGGGGGGTGAGTGAGGGGGGGGGTGAGTGAGGGGGGGGGTGAGTGAGGGGGGGGTGAGTGAGGGGGGGGGTGAGTGGGGGGGGGTGGTGAGGGGGGGGGGTGAGTGGGGGGGGGTGAGTGAGAGGGGGGGTGAGTGAGGGGGGGGTGAGTGAGGGGGGGTGAGTGGAGGGGGGGGGTGAGTGGAGGGGGGGGGTGAGTGGAGGGGGGGGTGAGTGGAGGGGGGGGGTGAGTGGGGGGGGTGAGTTGTCGGGGGGGTGAGTGAGGGGGGGGTGAGTGAGAGGGGGGGGTGAGTGAGGGGGGGGGTGAGTGAGTGGGGCAGTGGGGTGAGGGGGGTGAGTAATGGGGGGTTGGGGTGGGGGGGGTGAGTAGTGGGGGGGTTGGGTTGGGTGGGGGGGTGAGTGGGGGGGAGTTGGGGTGAGGGGGGTGAGTGAGTGGGAGGGGGGGGTTGAGTGTGGGGGGGGTTGAGTGAGTGGGGGGGTTGAGTGAGTGGGGGGGTGGGTGAGTGGGGGGTGGGTGTGTGTGTGGGGGGTGAGTGAGTGAGTGGGGGGGGAGTGAGTGAGTGGGGGGTGAGTGGGGGGTGGGTGAGTGGGGGGGTGGGTGTGTGTGTGGGGGGTGGGTGAGTGGGGGGGTGGGTGTGTGTGTGGGGGGTGAGTGAGTGAGTGGGGGGTGAGTGAGTGGGGGGTGTGTGAGGGGGGGTGAGTGAGTGGGGGGGTGAGTGAGTGGGGGGGTGAGTGAGGGGGGGGGGGGTGAGTGAGGGGGGGGTGAGTGAGGGGGGGGTGAGTGAGGGGGGGGTGAGTGAGGGCTGGGGTGAGTGAGGGCTGGGGTGAGTGAGGGCTGGGGTGAGTGAGGGGGGGGGTGAGTGAGGGGGGGGTGAGTGAGGGGGGGGGTGAGTGAGGGGGGGGTGAGTGAGGGGGGGGTGAGTGAGGGGGGGGTGAGTGAGGGGGGGTGAGTGTGGGGGGGTGTGAGTGGGGGGGGTGTGAGTGGGGGGGGTGTGAGTGGGGGGGTGTGAGTGGGGGGGTGTGTGAGTGGGGGGGTGTGTGAGTGGGGGGGTGTGTGAGTGGGGGGGTGTGTGAGTGGGGGGGGTGAGTGGGGGGGGGGGTGAGTGGGGGGGGTGAAGTGGGGGGGGGTGTGAGTGGGGGGGTGTGAGTGGGGGGCGTGTGAGTGGGGGGGTGTGAGTGGGGGGGGTGTGAGTGGGGGGGGTGTGAGTGGGGGGGGGTGTGAGTGGGGGGGGTGTGAGTGTGGGGGGTGTGAGTGTGGGGGGGTGTGAGTGTGTGGGGGGTGAGTGTGTGGGGGGTGAGTGTGGGGGGGGGGGTGAGTGTGGGGGGGGTGGGTGTGGGGGGGGTGTGAGTGTGGGGGGGGTGTGAGTGTGGGGGGGTGAGTGTGGGGGGTGTGAGTGTGGGGGGTGTGAGTGTGGGGGGGTGTGAGTGGGGGGGGTGTGAGTGGGGGGGGTGTGAGTGGGGGGGTGTGAGTGGGGGGGGTGTGAGTGGGGGGGGTGTGAGTGGGGGGGGTGTGAGTGGGGGGGGTGTGAGTGGGGGGGTGTGAGTGGGGGGGGTGTGAGTGGGGGGGGGGTGTGAGTGGGGGGGGGGTGTGAGTGGGGGGGGGGGTGTGAGTGGGGGGGGGGGTGTGAGTGGGGGGGGGGGGTGTGAGTGGGGGGGGGGGTGTGAGTGGGGGGGGGGGTGTGAGTGGGGGGGGGGGTGTGGGTGGGGGGGGGGGGTGTGAGTGGGGGGGGGGGTGTGAGTGGGGGGGGGTGTGAGTGGGGGGGGTGAGTGGGGGGGGTGAGTGGGTGTGTGAGTGGGGGGGTGAGTGGGGGGTGCGGGGCGGGGTCTCTGTGCCGAGCCTCTCTCTGATTAGTCTGCTTTAGGTTTCAGCATTTGGGAGATTAGTTTTCGCACAAACCGCCTCTCGCTGTCCCTGAGAACCATCAGCTCAGTCACCTGTGGACATCCCGGGTCAGTTGGATGTCCAGCTTGAGCTGTGAGTATTATGGGCTGAGTAAAAGTCTGGATCTGGAACGTCGCCCCACAGTGTCCTCAACGAGGGGCGGTGGGGAGGAGGGGGGGGGAGGAGGGGGGGGGGAATGATCTGGGGTCTGTGTTGATATCGTTAAGTGGAACGAGTTGGAGTTGAACGGATATCCTGCCTGTGCTCAGACTAAATGTGCTACGGTGATTATTTTTCTGTTTGGTTTGAGTTGAATCTTTCAATATTAAATTTTTAAATCTGAATGTCAGTGGCATTGTCCATGGACATCACATTCCACCAATCACAGGCCCCCCTTCGCCAGGGTCCCAGCTCAACAATATTCATTCCAGGGAACAGGTTGACCAGAATTTCTCACAAATCTGATGGTCAATGTCTGCCTGATGTGCCCGGGGCGTGTGTCCGGGGCGTGTGTCCGGGGCCTGTGTCACAGTCGGTGTCCGGGGCCTGTGTCACAGTCGGTGTCCGGGGCCTGTGTCACAGTCGGTGTCCGGGGGCCTGTGTCACAGTCGGTGTCCGGGGCCTGTGTCACAGTCGGTGTCCGGGGCCTGTGTCACAGTCGGTGTCCGGGGCCTGTGCCCGGGGCTGTGTCACAGTCGGTGTCCGGGGCGGTGTCCAGGGCGGTGTCCGGGGCGTGTGTCCGGGGCGTGTGTCCGGGGCTGTGTCACAGTCGGTGCCCAGGGCTGTGTCACAGTCGGTGCCCGGGGCGTGTGTCCGGGGCGTGTGTCCGGGGCGGTGCCCAGGGCGGTGTCACAGTCTGTGCCCGGGGCGGTGCCCGGGGCTGTGTCACAGTCGGTGCCCAGGGCCTGTGTCCGGGGCTGGGTCACAGTCGGTGTCCGGGGCTGGGTCACAGTCGGTGTCCGGGGCTGGGTCACAGTCGGTGTCCGGGGCCTGTGTCCGGGGCCTGTGTCCGGGGCCTGTGTCCGGGGCCTGTGTCCGGGGCCTGTGTCCGGGGCCTGTGTCCGGGGCCTGTGTCCGGGGCCTGTGTCCGGGGCCTGTGTCCGGGGCCTGTGTCCGGGGCCTGTGTCACAGTCGGTGTCCGGGGCCTGTGTCACAGTCGGTGTCCGGGGCCTGTGTCACAGTCGGTGTCCGGGGCGTGTGTCACAGTCGGTGTCCGGGGCGTGTGTCCGGGGCGTGTGTCCGGGGCGGTGCCCGGGGCTGTGTCACAGTCGGTGCCCGGGGCCTGTGCCCGGGGCCTGTGCCCGGGGCCTGTGCCCGGGGCCTGTGCCCGGGGCCTGTGTCCGGGGCCTGTGCCCGGGGCTGTGTCACAGTCGGTGCCCGGGGCCTGTGCCCGGGGCCTGTGCCCGGGGCCTGTGCCCGGGGCTGTGTCACAGTCGGTGCCCGGGGCCTGTGCCCGGGGCCTGTGCCCGGGGCTGTGTCACAGTCGGTGCCCGGGGCCTGTGTCCGGGGCCTGTGTCCGGGGGCCTGTGTCCGGGGGCCTGTGTCCGGGGGCCTGTGTCCGGGGGCCTGTGTCCGGGGGCCTGTGTCCGGGGGCCTGTGTCCGGGGGCCTGTGTCCGGGGGCCTGTGTCCGGGGGCCTGTGTCCGGGGGCCTGTGTCCGGGGGCCTGTGTCCGGGGGCCTGTGTCGGGGGCCTGTGCCCAGGGCGGTGCCCGGGGCTGTGTCACAGTCGGTGTCCGGGGCTGTGTCACAGTCGGTGTCCGGGGCAATGTCTGGGGCAATCTGGGAGAGTGGGGGCAGCGTTCTACATCTTCACACATGGGCTGGTTGTTGGAAGCGGGAACGCACCGGGATGTATTTGAGGAATATTGAAGGTTCAGTGAGGAGAGGCTGTCAGCTGCCAGCAGCTTCTTTTGGGACTAACTTTTCTGAACGGTTGCAACAAGATCTAATCTGCTTTGAACTGCCAGCTCCAATCAATCAGCTTCTCGCGGAGAAGCCTAATCTGTCGGGCAGGCTGCTGTGACCCAGGGCACTGACCTTACCGACCATGCCATGATGCATTGGAACAAGTTGATGAAAATCCTCTCCTAGCACAATGTCTTCACTCGAGCAGGACAGAGTGATGGGGAGGGCTTGCCTTTTTTGAATAAATTCCAGTTTTTCATTTCATTCATTGAGGTGGACTCCTATTGCCTTCAACACACATCTTCCAATCCGTGCACTGTCTCCTGTTAGTCTCACTGCCTGGGGAGAGTGGGGATTATCCTCTCCAATCCCCAGATACAGGAGCTGGTAACAAACTACAGAGTCTTTGTCTGAGCAGTGTGTATTGGGGTAATAATGATATTCTTTCTGTCTCCCTTTCTGTCTTCAACTTTGCACTGAATCCCAGGACAGAGAATCTTCTCATTACTCCACAACACTCCTGGGGAGGTAACCTTTAATTTATTTTCTCCCATCTTTACCCAAATGTGTTGCTTTTTGATGGGGTTCAGGCGGCAAGGCTGAGTTGGCAATGCCGGGGTGGGGGAGAGACAGCTTCTGTCCACCCCCCCCCCCCCCTCACCCGGGCGAACTCCAGTCTGGCCTCAGCTCTGAGCCTCTGCTTGTTTTGTATCCGCTGATTTCCCACATTTCTTCCCCAACTCAGCGTTATGGATGAAGATGGTCACAGTGTGCGACGACAGAAGCTCGACAATCAGGTAGGAGACTGGATGAAGTGGTTGGGAGATTGAGGATAATGTGGGACAGTGTCGAGGGAGCTTTACTCTGTATCTAACCCCGTGCTGTACCTGTCCTGGGAGTGTTTGATGGGGACAGTGTAGAGGGAGCTTTACTCTGTATCTAACCCCGTGCTGTACCTGTCCTGGGAGTGTTTGATGGGGACAGTGTAGAGGGAGCTTTACTCTGTATCTAACCCCATGCTGTACCTGTCCTGGGAGTGTTTGATGGAGACAGTGTCGAGGGAGCTTTACTCTGTATCTAACCCCGTGCTGTACCTGTCCTGGGAGTGTTTGATGGAGACAGTGTCGAGGGAGCTTTACTCTGTATCTAACCCCGTGCTGTACCTGTCCTGGGAGTGTTTGATGGAGACAGTGTCGAGGGAGCTTTACTCTGTATCTAACCCCGTGCTGTACCTGTCCTGGGAGTGTTTGATGGGGACAGTGTAGAGGGAGCTTTACTCTGTATCTAACCCTGTGCTGTACCTGTCCTCGGATTGTTTGATGGGGACAGTGTAGCGGGAGCTTTACTCTGTATCTAACCCCGTGCTGTATCTGTCCTGGGAGTGTTTGATGGGGACAGTGTAGAGGGAGCTTTACTCTGTATCTAACCCTGTGCTGTACCTGTCCTCGGATTGTTTGATGGGGACAGTGTAGCGGGAGCTTTACTCTGTATCTAACCCCGTGCTGTATCTGTCCTGGGAGTGTTTGATGGGGACAGTGTAGAGGGAGCTTTACTCTGTATCTAACCCCGTGCTGTACCTGACCTGGGAGTGTTTGATGGGGACAGTGTAGAGGGAGCTTTACTCTGTATCTAACCCCGTGCTGTACCTGTCCTGGGAGTGTTTGATGGGGACAGTGTAGAGGGAGCTTTACTCTATATCTAACCCCGTGCTGTACCTGTCCCGGGGGGTGTTTGATGGGGACAGTGTAGAGGGAGCTTTACTCTGTATCTAACCCCGTGCTGTACTTGTTTGATGGAGGAATGTAGAGAGTTAGAGTTTTAGCTGCTGGAAATACTGACCAATTGAAACGTATATAATTCTAACATGGTGTCAGACTGGATGCAGGGTGTGTATTTTCCCCGGTTGGGGAATTTAGAACCAGAGGTCATAGACCCAGGATACAGGCTGAACCGTTTAGGACAGAGATGAGGAGAAATCTCTTCACCTGAGGGTGGTGAACCTGTGGAATTGTCTCCCTCAGGAGTCTGTGAAGCCCTGTTACTGCCTGGATTCAAGAAAGAGATAGTATTTTTGATTTTAGTCAAGGTGTCAGCGGGGAAAGCAGGAATGTGGCATTGAGATTGGGATCAGACATGGTGATACTGAATAGCAGAGTACCGAATCACCTCCTCCTTCTCCTGCTTTCTGTGTTTCTCATTGCTTGATTGTGCCTTTTCCCCAGAGGCATTTGTTAAAACAGAAGCAGAGACGGAAGCGACAGGATGTCCTGATGGTTCAGGCAAACCCAGATGCCAAGGTGAAACCCAGACAGCTGAGAAAAGCGGAGGAGCAGATTTCCCCATTCAAAACCCACAGCATTAACATGCTGTCAGGTACAACATCCAAAACATACACACCGCAGAGTCGCACACGCGACGGACACATACACACACTTGCACCGACAAACACACACACACATAGCATGTGTTCCACAGATTCACCACCCTCTGGCTGAAGAAATCCCTCCTCATCTCAGTTTTAAAGGATGGTCCCTTTAGTCTGAGATCGTGTCCTCTGGTTCCTGTTTTTCCTACAAGTGGAAACATCCTCTCCACGTCCACTCTATCCAGGCCTCGCAGTATCCTGTAAGTTTCAATAAGATCCCCCCTCATCCTTTTAAACTCCAACGAGTACAGACCCAGAGTCCTCAAACGTTGCTCATACGACAAGCTCTTCATTCCAGGGATCATTCTTGTGAACCTCCTCTGGACCCTTTCCAAGGGCAGCACATCTTTCCTTCGATACGGGGCCCAAAACTGCTCACAATACCCCAAATGGGGTCTGACCACAGCCTTATGCAGCCTCAGATGTACATCCTTGGTCTTGTCATAGAATTTATAGTGCAGAAGAAGGCCATTCAGCCCATCGAGTCTGCACAGGCCATTGGAAAGAGCACCCTATCTAAGCCCACACCTTCACCTTATCCCCGTAATTCCATATAACCTTTTTGGACACTAAGGGCAATTTATCACGGCCAATCCACCTAACCTGCACGTCTTTGGACTGTGGGAGGAAACCGGAGCACCCGGAGGAAACCCACGCAGACACGGGGAGAACGTGCAGACTCCGCACAGACAGTGACCCAGCGGGGAATCGAACCTTGGACCCTGGAGCTATGAGGCAACAGTGCTAACCACTGTGCTACCGTGCTGCCCATTCTAACCCTCTCGACATGAATGCTAACATTGCATTTGCCTTCCTAACTGCCGACTGAACCTGCACGTTAACCTTAAAAGAATCTTAAGACCCTCTGCGCATCTGATTTCCGAAGCTTTTGCCCATTTAGAAAACAGTCTATTCCTCCATTCTTCCTCCCAAAGTGCATATTGAGTTGGATGACCAGCCATGATCGTAATGAAAGGCGGAGCAGGCTCGAAGGGCTCATGGCCTCCTCCTGTTCCTATTTTCTATGTTTCTATGAACACCTGGGGCGAGATTCTCCGACCCCCGCCGGGTTGGAGAATCGCCGGGGGCTGGTGTGAATCCCGCCCCCGCCGGTTGCCGAATTCTCCGGCACCGGAGCGGGAATTGCGCCGCGCCGGTTGGCGCCCCCCCCCCTGCGATTCTCCACCCTGGATGGGCCGAAGTCCCGCTGCTAGAATGCCTGTCCCGCCGGCGTGAATTAAACCACCTACCTTACCGGTGGCGAGGGCGGGCTCCGGGGTACTGGGGGGGGCGCGGGGTGATCTGGCCCCGGGGGGTGCCCCCACGGTGGCCTGGCCACGATCGGGGCCCACCGATCCGCGGGCGGGCCTGTGCCGTGGGGGCACTCTTTTCCTTCCGCCTTCGCCACGGTCTCCACCATGGCGGAGGCAGAAGAGACTCCCTCCACTGCGCATGCGCGGGAATGCCGTCAGCGGCCGCTAACGCTCCCGCGCATGCGCCACCCGGAGATGTCATTTCCGCGCCAGCTGGCGGGGCACCAAAGGCCTTTTCCGCCAGCTGGCAGGGCGGAAATCAGTCCGCCGCGGGCCTAGCCCTTTAAGGTTGGGGCTCGGCCCCCCAAGATGCGGAGCATTCCGCACCTTTGGGGCGGCGCGATGCCCGACTGATTTGCGCCGTTTTGGGCGCCAGTCGGCGGACATCGCGCCATTTCCGGAGAATTTCGCCCCTGGTATTTATTAAATGACAACAGCTGCAATGGATGTTGGGAGGAAGGTGGGAGGGGGTAAGGTTGGGAGGGAGGGATTTTGGTGAGGGAGGGGAGGGGTTGCTGTTCATAAACTTCTTCTTGACAATTCTCCGTTTTCCTCCCCCAAACCTTCACAAAGACTTCTCCTGCAAGATCCCAGTGGAAGAGATTCCCAGCACACAACTGCAGTTCGACTCACTCGACAATGGTGATAGCTCGTTTGTCGACCGAGATGTTCGCAATGTGGTTAAAGTCAACAAGGACCAAGTGTGGAATCTGAGAAAAGGTAAAGTGAGATTGCCTCACAGAGTCAGGACACACCAATGACCTTTGTGGGAGTAAGATTGGGAAACGGATCTGGACTGAGCTCCACTGTAGTGATTGGGTGGGATTTAGATTGGTCCAGGGTCTTACCCAGGAGATACTGAGCTCAATTCAGAAATGAGTATTGTGTGCAGGGTCAGGGATGTCATTGGGAGTGAGGTTGGGTGATTGAGTGAAGCTGTCCGAAGCGGGCAGCTTCAGTTTTAGTTCCAAAGTCAATCTGGGATGTTTAGAATCATAGAATCATAGATTTAGAATCATAGAATTTACAGTGCAGAAGGAGGCCATTCGGCCCATCAAGTCTGCACCGGCTCTTGGAAACAGCACCCTACCCAAGGTCAACACCTCCACCCTATCCCCATAACCCAGTAACCCCACCCAACACTAAGGGCAATTTATCATGGCCAATCCACCTAACCTGCACATCTTTGGACTGTGGGAGGAAACCGGAGCACCCGGAGGAAACCCACGCAGACACGGAGAGGATGTGCAGACTCCGCTCAGACAGTGACCCCCAAGCCGGAAATCAAACCTGGGACCCTGGAGCTGTGAAGCAATTGTGCTAACCACCATGCTACTGTGCTGCCCAATGTTCTTCAGGAGCTGAAGGTCTGCGGCACGGTAGCACTCTGGCTTCACAGCGCCAGGGTCACAGGTTCGATTCCCCGCTTGGTCACTGTCTGTGCGGAGTCTGCACATCCTCCCCGTGTCTGCGTGGGTTTCCTCCAGGTGCTCCGGAGTTTCCTCCCACAGTCCAAAGACGTGCAGGTTAGGTGGATTGGCCATGATACATTGCCCTTAGTGACCAAAAAAAGGTTAGGAGTGGTTATTGGGTTACGGGGATAGGGTGGGAGTGAGGGCTTTAGTGGGTCGGTGCAGACCCAATGGGCCGAATGGCCTCCTTCTGCACGGTATGTTCTATGTTTATTCCACCTCCCATCCAAATTTAGTCCGTGTGTTGTGTCTGTCGCTCTTTCCTGATCTGACGCTGCTGTTCACAGATGTGCTGGAAGTGGCTGTGGAGGAACTCGAGGAGAATGTGACCGAGGATCCGGACAGTGCTTTCGAAGAGAGAGAGGCAGCCACAAGGACAGAGAGAGTCCCGAGACAGGGGAAAGGTCTGCTAACCTAAACAGTAGATTGATCCTGATCTTTTGGAATGATTTTACTCCTCAAATGAATCATACTGTCAAATTAGACAGTAACAGATTTATTAAACATAAAATAATAACTTAATGTTGATTAAATATACATTTACAGTAGAATTTGTGACAGAGCTGTTTTGTTAAGAGTGAATTCAAAATCACTTACAATCCCAAATTTGGTTGTTCAAAACTTCAAAGCTTAAGTGGGTCGGTGCAGACTCAATGGGCCGAATGGCCTTCTGCACTGTATGTTCTATGTTCAAAATCCTAAAGTTAAAAAGTCTGATTAACCTTCTCCGTAAACTGTCCTGACTTCAAAATTCGGGAGATGCCACATGTCAGTCACTCGCTGACATTTCCCAGTGAATATAGAACAATAAACATTGGGAGAGAGATCTGAGTCAGCAATTCCTGGTGTGGGATGGCGGGACTGACGTATGAGGAAAGATTGAATCGGTTCGGATTGTATTGGCTGGAGTTCAGAAGAATGAGGGGGGATCTCATCGAAACCTATAAAATTCTAACAGGACTGGACAGGGTGGATGCAGGAAGGATGTTCCCGATGGTGGGGGTGTCCAGAACCAGGGGTCACAGTCTGAGGATACGGGGTGGACCATTGAGGACAGAGATGAGGAGAGATTTCTTCACCCAGAGAGCGGTGAGCCTGTGGAATTCATTACCACAGGAAGTAGTTGAGGCCAAAACATTGTCTGTTTTCTAGAAGCAGTTAGATACAGCACTTGGGGTGAAGGGGGGTCAAAGGATATGGGAGGTACGCTAGATTAGGCTATTGAGTTGGATGATCATGAGCCATGACTGTGATGAATGGTGGAGCCGCTCGAAGGGCCTCCTCCTGCTCCTATTTTCTATGTTTCTATGTAACCACTTTTGTGACCCAGTCATGGATCAACTCCCAGTGTGATCCAGTCTGAGAGTGATCAACTCCCAGTGTGATCCAGTCAGAGAGTGATCCACTCCCAGTGTGATCCAGTCACAGAGCGATCAACTCCCAGTGTGATCCAGTCAGAGAGTGGTCCACTCCCAGTGTGATCCAGTCAGAGAGAATTAACTCCCAGTGTGATACAACCAGAGTGATCCAGTCAGCGAGTAATCAACTCTCAGTGTGATCCAGTCAGAGAGTGATCAACTCCCAGTGTAATCCAGTCAGAGAGTGATCAACTCCCAGTGTGATCCAGTCTGAGAGTGATCAACTCCCAGTGTGATCCAGTCTGAGAGTGATCAACTCCCAGTGTGATCCAGCCAGAGAGTGACCAACTCCCAGTGTGATCCAGTCTGAGAGTGATCAACTCCCAGTGTGATCCAGCCAGAGAGTGACCAACTCCCTGTGTGATCCAGTCAGGGAGTAATCAACTCCCAATGTGATCCAGCCAGAGAGTAATCAACTCCCTGTGTGATCCAGTCTGAGAGTGATCAACTTCCAGTGTGATCCAGCCAGAGAGTGACCAACTCCCAGTGTGATCCAGTCTGAGAGTGATCAACGCCCAGTGTGATCCAGCCAGAGAGTGACCAACTCCCAGTGTGATCCAGTCTGAGAGTGATCAACTCCCAGTGTGATCGAGCCAGAGAGTGGCCAACTCTCAGTGTGATCCAGTCAGAGAGTGATCAACTCCCAGTGTGATCCAGTCAGAGAGTGGTCAACTCCCAGTGTGACCCAGCCAGAGAGTGATCAACTCCCAGTGTGATCCAATCAGAGAGTGATCAACTCCCAGTGTGATCCAGTCAGAGAGAATTAACTCCCAGTGCGATCCAACCAGAGTGATCCAGTCATGAGTAATCAACTCTCGGTGTGATCCAGTCAGAGAGTAATCAACTCCCAGTGTGATCCAGTCTGAGAGTGATCAACTCCCAGTGTGATCCAGTCAGAGAGAATTAACTCCCAGTGCCATCCAACCAGAGTGATCCAGTCAGCGAGTAATCAACTCTCGATGTGATCCAGTCAGAGAGTAATCAACTCCCAGTGTGATCCAGTCTGAGAGTGATCAACTCCCAGTGTGATCCAGCCAGAGAGCGATCAACTCCCAGTGTGATCCAGTCAGAGAGTGATCAACTCCCAGTGTAATCCAGTCAGAGAGTGATCAACTCCCAGTGTGATCCAGCCAGAGAGTGATCAACTCCCAGTGTGATCCAGTCAGAGAGTGATCAATTCCCAGTGTGATCCAGTCAGAGAGTGATCAACTCCCAGTGTGATCCAGTCGGAGAGTGATCAACTCCCAGTGTGATCCAGTCAGGGAGTGACCAACTCCCAGTGTGATCCAGTCAGAGAATAATCAACTCCCGGTGTGATCCAGCCAGAATGATCAACTCCCAGTGTGATCCAGTCAGAGAGTGATCAACTCCCAATGTGATCCAGTCTGAGAGTGATCAACTCCCAGTGTGATCCAGTCAGATAGTGATCAACTCCCAGTGTGATCCAGTCAGAGAGTGATCAACTCCCAGTGTGATCCAGTCAGATAGTGATCAACTCCCAGTGTGATCCAGCCAGAGAGTGATCAACTCCCAGCGTGACCCAGTCGGAGAGTGATCAACTCCCAGTGTCACCCAGTCGGAGAGTGATCAACTCCCAGTGTGATCCAGCCAGAGAGTGATCAACTCCCAGTGTGACCCAGTCAGAGAGTGATCAACTCCCAGCGTGATCCAGTCAGAGAGTGATCAACTCCCAGTGTGATCCAGTCAGAGAGTGATCAACTCCCAGTGAGATCCAGTCAGAGAGTCATCAACTCCCAGTGTGATCCAGTCAGAGAGTGATCAACTCCCAGTGTGATCCAGCCAGAGAGTGATCAACTCCCAGTGTGATCCAGTCAGAGAATGATCAACTCCCAGTGTGATCCAGCCAGAGACTGATGGATCACCCTCTGTCATTATTTCTCTGTCTCTCTTCAACTCTATTTCTCTAGTGGTCTCTCTCTCTCTGCCTCTCTCTCTCTCTGCCTCTCTCTCTTTCTGTCTGTCTCTCTGCATCTGTCTCTGTGTGTGTCTCTCTCTCTCCCTGTCTCTCTCTCCCTGTCTCTCTCTCCCTGTCTCTCTCTCCCTGTCTCTCTCTCCCTGTCTCTCTCTCCCTGTCTCTCTCTCCCTGTCTCTCTCTCCCTGTCTCTCTCTCCCTGTCTCTCTCTCCCTGCCTCTCTCTCCCTGCCTCTCTCTCCCTGCCTCTCTGTCTCTCTCTCTCTCTCTGTCTCTCTCTCTCTCTCTGTCTCTCTCTCTCTCTCTGTCTCTCTCTCTCTGTCTCTATCTCTGTCTCTATCTCTGTCTCTGTCTCACTCTCTCTCTGCGTCTCTCTCGCTCTGTCTCTCTCTGTCTCACTCTCTCTCTGTCTCACTCTCTCTCTGTCTCACTCTCTCTCTGTCTCACTGTCTCTCTGTCTCACTCTCTGTCTCTCTGTCTCACTCTCTGTCTCTCTGTCTCACTCTCTGTCTCTCTGTCTCACTCTCTCTCTCTCTGTCTCTCTCTCTGTCTCTCTCTAACTCTCTCTCTCTGTCTCTCTCTCTCTCTGTCTGTCTCACTCTCTCTCTGTCTCACTCTCTCTTTGTCTCTCTCTCTTTGTCTCACCCCTGTCGTGTTGGGTGTTCTGGTCTACAAACAGGTCAACACGGCTGGAGATGGTGTAACTCTATTTTATTAACAACTCAACTGTAATAACATACTGTAAGCTTGGGTATGTGCATTAGCAGCTTATCTGTGGACCCTGTCCTATCACTATCTGGGTGAGGCACTCAGCACATGGTGAATGTCTGTGTTGCAGGCTGTGAGCTCTGTGCTCTGAGCTGGCTGCTGCTAGAATGAGCGGGAACTCTGGTGTCCCCTGTCTTTATAGTGCGTGTGCTCTCACTGGTGATTGGCTGCGATGTTGTGTATGCTGGTTGGTCCTACTGTATGTCCAGCAGTGTGTCAGTGTGTGTGTGATTGCACCATGATATGCTGATGTATATCATGACATCCCCCCCTTTTTGCAAAGAATATGTGCCTACATGAGAATAAATAAAGTGTAGTGAGTGTGTCTGATCATGTGTGTGCATTATTTACATCAATATGTACATGTGGCTATGCGATATACACGAGAAGGTGCCAGGTGCAGAGGAAAACTATGTTACACCAAGAACGAAACAAATGCTATTAACAAACGATGAAAAACTCTTAAACAGTCCGGCAGAACAAGTCACTGAGTCCAATAGTGCAAGGTTTATAAATCAAGTCTTTGGGGTAGGCGATGAATTCGGGTTGACCGCCTCGAGGGTGGTTCAGGATCCACCGGCTGAGGAATGGGCCGGGCCACGGTCGAGTGAGGAGGACGCAGGGTATCCGGAAGCTCAACAAAGTCCATGTCCGGGACAACAGGAGGGCGTGGCACCGGTGCAGGATCACGTAGCGAGCGTGGAACCAGACGAAGGGCACGCCGATTGCGGTGGCGAATGGAGCCATCAGGTAAACGAACCAGAAACGAGCGGGGAGCCACCTGTCTAAGAACCTCAGCGGTTGCCGACCAGCCACCCTCCGGAAGGTGTATGCGGACATGATCTCCAGGCAACAGGGCAGGAAGATCAGTCGCCCGAGCATCATGAGCCGCCTTGTGTTGCTCACGCTCTTCTTGCATCCGCCGAAGTACTGGAGCATGGTCGAGGTCTGGGACGTGAATGGATGGCACAGTGGTCCTGAGGGTGCGACCCATAAGCAGTTGGGCCGGCGATAGGCCCGTGGACAGTGGGGCGAGCGATAGGCCAACAAGGCGAGGCAGAAGTCAGATCCTGCATCAGCAGCCTTGCAGAGGAGCCTTTTTACAATGTGGACGCCCTTCTCTGCTTTGCCATTTGACTGAGGGTGCAGGGGACTGGACGTCACGTGTGCAAAGTTGTATGCACTAGTGAAGGAAGACCATTCCTGACTCGCGAAGCAGGGGCCATTGTCTGACATCACGGTGAGCGGAATGCCGTGGCGAGCAAAGGTCTCCTTACAGGTCCGGATGACAGCCGATGACGTGGTGTCGTGCAGGCGTATGACCTCAGGATAGCTGGAAAAGTAATCGATGATGATGATGTAGTCCCTGCCGAGCGAATGGAACAGGTCCATGCCCACCTTCGACCAGGGGGACGTGACCAACTCATGGGGCTGAAGGATCTCACGGGGTTGTGTCGGCTGGAACCGCTGACAGGTGGGGCAATTGAGCACAGTGTTGGCAATGTCCTCACTTATTCCCGGCCAGTATACAGCCTCTCGGGCCCTCTGTCGGCACTTCTCAACGCCGAGATGGCCTTCGTGCAGTTGTTCTAAGACAAGCCGTTGCATGCTGTGTGGGATCACAATGCGGTCCAGCTTCAGGAGGATACCATCCACGACTGCCAAGTCGTCCCGAATGTTGTAAAACTGTGAGCATTGCCCCTTGAGCCACCCGTCCGTCATGTGGCGCATCACACGTTGCAGAAGGGGGTCAGCCGCAGTCTCACGGCGAATGTGGATTTGCGCATAGCGCTGCTCTGTGGGGGTCATGGCCCGTGACACATAGGCGACAGGGGCCCATGATGAGGCGTCATCTCGTTGCAGGAGGACCGCCCCAATGCCGGACTGGCTGGCGTCAGTCGAGATCGCCAGTACCGGGGCGGTGGTGAGCTTGGCCTTGAGCTCCTCCCATTCACGCTGGTGGGTGGGAAGCCACTGGAATTCAGTTGTCTTCCTGACAAGGTGCCGGAGAGCTGTGGTGTGGGAAGCGAGGTTAGGGATGAATTTTCCCAGGAAGTTGACCATTCCTAGAAAGCGTAGCACCGCCTGCTTGTCTGTCAGCTTCTGCATGGCCGTGACGTCTGCCACCTTGTCGGCATCCGGCCGCACCCCCAACGGGGAGATGTGGTCCCCCAAGAACTTGAGCTCGGTTTGGCCAAAAGAACATTTGGCTCGGTTAAGGCGCAGGCCCTGGTCCCGTATCCGTTGAAAGGTGCGTTGGAGGCGACTGATATGCTCCTGCGGTGTGGTAGACCAAATAATAATATCGTCCACATAGACGCGCACGCCTTCGATGCCCTCCATCATCTGCTCCATGATGCGGTGGAAAACCTCAGAGGCCGATATGATTCCAAATGGCATCCTATTGTAGCAGTATCTGCCAAATGGAGTGTTGAAGGGACACAGCTTCCTGCTGGACTGGTCCAATTGAATCTGCCAGAAGCCCTTTGAGGCATCAAGCTTGGTGAATATTTTTGCCCGAGCCATCTCGCACGTGATCTCCTCACGTTTGGGTAGGGGAATGTTCCCTCATTATATTGCGATTTAAGTCTTTCTGGTCGATACCGATCCAGAGCTCGCCGGAAGGCTTCTTGACGCACACCATGGAACTGACCCAGTCGGTTGGTTCCGTCGCTCTGGAAAGCACTCCTTGGTCCTGAAGGTCCTGCAGCTGCTGCTTGAGGCGGATCTTGAGGGGAGCTGGGACCCTGCGAGGTGCATGAACTATCGGGGTGGTGTCCGGTTTGAGCAGGATTTTGTATGTGTAGGGCCGTGTACCCATGCCCTCGAAAGCATCCTGGTTGTGAGAGAGGATTGAGTTTAGTTGCGCCC
>NC_092735.1:40141571-40171245 GCF_047496885.1 Scyliorhinus torazame
CCGCCTGGACACTGGTGCCTCCGCCAATCTCCTCACATGGTCAGTCTTCCACACCTTGAAGGTTAAACCACCGATTCTGCCATCCCACTGTCAGCTGGTTGACTACAATGGGAACGTCATCCCGGCCACGGGGTCCTGCCAGCTCGAGGTTACACACAACTCACACAAAGCCACATTATCATTTGAAATCGTTGGATGCTCGAAGGACTCTCTGTTAGGCGCACAGGCATGCAAGATCCTCCGCCTCGTTCAGTGGGTACACACTCTGTCTGATTTCCCGGATGCAGACTTTAAGGCGCAGCTCCACTCACTCCTCGCGCACAACCGGGAGATTTTCGAGGGCATGGGCACACTGCCCTACACGTACAAAATCCTGCTCAAACCGGACGCCACCCCGGTCATTCACGCACCTCGTAGGGTCCCAGCACCACTCCAGGACCGCCTCAAGCAGCAGCTGCAGGACAAAGGAGTGCTTTCCCGGGTCACGGAGCCAACGCCATGGGTCAGCTCCATGGTGTGCGTCAAGAAGCCCTCCGGCGAGCTCCGGATCCGTATCGACCCAAAAGATTTGAATCACAACATTATGAGGGAACACTACCCCATACCCAAACGAGAAGATATCACGAGCGAAATGGCTCTGGCAAAAATATTCCCCAAGCTTGATGCCTCCAAGGGCTTTTGGCAGATTCAGCTGGATCAATCCAGCAGGAAGCTGTGCACTTTCAACACTCCCTTTGGCAGATACTGCTACAATAGGATGCCGTTTGGCATCATCTCGGCATCCGAGGTGTTTCATCACATCATGGAACAGATGATGGAGGGCATCGAAGGGGTACGCGTCTACGTAGACGACGTTATCATCTGGTCAACCACACCACAGGGGCACATCAGTCGTCTCCAGCGTGTCTTTGCACGGATACGGGATCAGGGCCTGCGCCTCAACCGAGCCAAGTGCTCTTTTGGCCAGACTGAGCTCAAGTTTTTGGGGGACCACATCTCCCGGTTGGGTGTGCGGCCGGATGCCGACAAAGTGGCAGCCATCGCAGCCATGCCGCAGCCGGCAGACAAGAAGGCAGTGCTGTGCTTTCTTGGGATGGTCAACTTCCTGGGGAAGTTCATTCCTAACCTTGCTTCGCACACGACTGCTCTTCACCACCTGGTCAAGAAGACGACGGAATTCCAGTGGCTGCCCACACACCAGCGTGAATGGGAGGAGCTCAAGGTCAAGCTCACCACCGCCCCGGTACTGGCGTTTTTCGATACCACTCGGGAAACAAAGATCTCAAGTGACGCCAGCCAGTCCGGCATTGGGGCGGTCCTCCTGCAACGGGACGACACTGCATCATGGGCCCCGGTTGCCTATGCGTCGCGGGCCATGACCCCCACCGAACAGCGGTATGCGCAGATTGAGAAGGAGTGCCCAGGCCTGTTGACTGGCATCAACAAGTTTCACGATTATGTGTATGGTCTTCCGCGGTTCACTGTGGAGACCGCCCATCGCCCCTGGTCGGCATCATTCAGAAGGACCTCAATGATATGACCCCTCGTCTCCAGCGCATTCTGCTCAAGCTCCGGAGGTACGACTTCCAACTTGTCTACACCCCGGGGAAGGATCTCATCATCGCGGATGCTCTGTCCAGGGCGGTCAACACACCGCCCGACTCGGAGGGGTTCGTTTGTCAGGTCGACGCACAGGTAGCCTTCACATCGGCCAATCTGCCGGCCACTGATGCACGTCTGGCCCACATTCGCCGTGAGACTACGGCTGACCCCCTTCTACAGCGTGTGATGCACCACATGACGGAAGGGTGGCTCAAGGGACAATGCCCACAATTTTACAATGTCCGGGACGACTTGGCCGTCATTGATGGTGTCCTCTTGAAGTTGGACCGGATTGCGATCCCACACAGCATGCACCGGCTTGTCCTCGAACAACTGCACGAAGGCCATCTCGGAGTTGAGAAGTGCAGGCGGAGGGCCCGAGAGGCGGTATACTGGCCGGGCATCAGCGACGACATCGCCAACATGGTGCTCAACTGCCCCACCTGCCAGAGGTTTCAGCCGGTGCAACCCATTGAGACCCTTCAGCCCCATGAGTTGGTGACGTCTCCCTGGGCGAAGGTGGGCGTGGACCTCTTTCATGCACTCGGCAGGGACTACATCATTCTGATTGACTACTTCTCAAGTTATCCGGAGGTCATACGCCTGCACGATATGACGTCATCAGCTGTCATCCGGGCCTGCAAAGAAACCTTTGTTCACCATGGAATTCCGCTCACCGTCATGTCTGACAACGGGCCTTGCTTTGCGAGCCAAGAATGGCCTTCCTTTGCCACTTCGTACAACTTCACACATGTGACGACCAGTCCCTTGCATCCCCAGTCGAATGGCAAGGCGGAACAGGGCGTCCACATTGTGAAGCGGCTCCTCTGCAAGGCTGCTGATGCCGGATCTGACTTCTGTTTAGCCCTGCTGGCCTATCGCTCGGCCCCGCTGTCCACGGGCCTCTCGCCAACCCAGCTGTTGATGGGTTGCACCCTCAGAACCACTGTGCCGTCCATTCATGCTCCTGACCTCGACCATGCTCCAGTACTGCGAAGGATGCAACAACAGCGTGTTCAGCAGAAGGTGGCACATGATGCTTGGGCGACTAATCTTCCTGCCCTGGCGCCTGGAGACAGCGTCCGCATACACCTACCGGAGGGTGGCTGGTCGGCAACCGCCGAGGTTCTCCGCCACGTGGCTCCCTGCTCATTCCTGGTTCGCATGCCTGATGGCTCCATTCACCGGCGTAATCGGCGGGCCCTTCGGCTGCTTCTGCACTCGCTACGTGATCATGCACCGGTGCCACACCCTCCTGTTGTCTCTGATGTCGACTTCGTTGAGCTTCCTGCCACTCTGCCTATTCCTCTCTCGCCTGTGGCCAGGCCCATTCCTCAGCCGGTGGATCCAGACCCACCCTTGAGGCGGTCAACCCAAATTCGTCGCCCACCTGAGAGACTTGACTTATGAGCCTGTTCGCACATTGGACTCACTGAATCGTTTTACAGTACTGGTAACGAATTTCTTTTCTTGTCGTTCATTGTTCCAGAGGTTTTCTCTCGTCGTTTGCTGATTGAATTTGTTCTGTTATTGGTACAACCTCGTTGTTCTGTTGCACCTGACACCTTCCTCTGTATATAGTTCAGCCTCATGTACATGTTGTAAATATTGCACACACATGCTCAGATGTACTCAGTACACATTTCTATTTATTAGCATGTAGGCACATATCCTTGTGAAAAGGGGGGATGTCATGATATCCACATCAGCATATCATGGTGCAATCACACACACACTGATGGACAGGCAGTTGGACCAACCAGCACACACACAACATCGCAGCCAATCACCAGTGAGAGCACACGCACTATAAAACAGGGAACACCACAGTTCCCGCTCATTCTACCAGGAGATAGCTCAGAGCACAGAGCTCACAGCGCGCCACTCAGACATACACCATGTGCTGAGTGCCTCACTAAGATAGTGATCGGGCTGGGTCCACAGGTTAGCTGGTGAAGTACGCACCCAAGCCAGCAGTTAGTTGTAACCGGTGTTAAGAGAATAAAACAGAGTTGTACCACCTACAGCCGTGTTGGATCATTTGTGTAGCAGAACACCCAACACAACAGTGAAGGGCAACGTTCTGCGTGCAGGAGCCTTGTGCAAGGCTTTTCCCACCAGCTCGAGGTGACTAAAGGTCAGAGCTCCGAGTGAGCTTGAGTATTGGCAGGGAGGGCTTGCTGACCAGACAAAGCTATGTCAGCTACAGAGACAGCGACAGGGTTAGATTGATGCTGCGTCAACCTTTCACAATGTTCATTGAAAAACAGCTAACCTCGTCTGGAGAGAAAGATAGCCAATCACCGAGAGAGTAAAGCTGGAACCCAACTCCTAGCAGTCAGAAAGAGTCCAAATATGTCAAGGCAAATATCGAGACTACGGCAGTGAATCCAGTGAATATATCACAGAACTGGCTGTCCAAGCCAGCTTGCTGCTTTTAGTTGTTATTTTAGGAGTTGGAGGCTCAAAGTACTGAATTTCTTTGACTGCTTATTCGTCTTTCAAAATTGGGCATCAGAGGTGCAATTTGTGTGTCTGCCCTCCCTTAGCCAACCCAACCCCAGCTCCATAATCCACATTCCCAATTTACTCCGAAATGTAATTCCCAATTTGCCATCAAGCGCTTCCTTTTTCCTCACCAGAGGATGTCTCCGCCATGGTTAACATGGCCCCCGACCGTGTCAGTTCCCTCTCTCACACCTCTGCCTTCACCTTCTTCCCTGGCTCACAGTCGGTTTCCCCTTGTCCCACCATCCACCCCACCAGCCCCAATGTTCAAAGAACTAAGAAAATTACAGCACAGGAACAGGCCCTTCGGCCCTCCCAGCCTGCGCCGATCCAGATCCTTTATCTAAACCTGTCACCTATTTTCCAAGGGTCTACTTCCCTCTGTTCCCCGCCCGTTCATATATCTGTCTAGATGCATCTTAAATGATGCTATCGTTCCCGCCTCTACCACCTCCGCTGGCAAAGTGTTCCAGGCACCCACCACCCTCTTGTGCAAAAAACTTCCACGCACATCTCCCTTAAACTTTCCCCCTCTCACCTTGAAATCGTGACCCCTTGTAATTGACACCCCCACTCTTGGAAAAAGCTTGTTGCTATCCACCCTGTCCATACCTCACATAATTTTGTAGACCTCAATCAGGTCCCCCCTCAACCTCCGTCTTTCCAACGAAAACAATCCTAATCTACTCAACCTTTCTTCATAGCTAGCCCCCTCCACACCAGGCAACATCCTGGTGAACCTCCTCTGCACCCTCTCTAAAGCATCCACATCCTTCTGGTAATGTGGCGACCAGAACTGCACGCAGTATTCCAAATGTGGCCTAACCAAAGTCCTATACAAAGAACAAAGAAAATTACAGCACAGGAACAGGCCCTTCGGCCCTCCCAGCCTGCGCCGATCCAGATCCTTTATCTAAACCTGTCACCTATTTTCCAAGGATCTACTTCCCTCTGTTCCCCGCCCGTTCATATATCTGTCTAGATGCATCTTAAATGATGCTATTGTGCCCGCCTCTACCACCTCCGCTGGCAAAGCGTTCCAGGCACCCACCACCCTCTGTGTAAAAAAACTTTCCACGCACATCTCCCTTAAAGTTTCCCCCTCTCACCTTGTAACTGTAACATGACCTGCCGACTCTTGTACTCAATACCCGGTCCGATGAAGGCAAGCATGCTGTATGCCTTCTTGACCACTCTATCGACCTGCGTTGCCACCTTCAGGGTACAATGGACCTGAACTCCCAGATCTCTCTGTACATCAATTTTCCCCAGAACTCTTCCATTGACCGTATAGTCCGCTCTTGAATTAGATCTTCCAAAATGCATCACCTCGCATTTGCCTGGATTGAACTCCATCTGCCATTTCTCTGCCCAACTCTCCAATCTATCTATATTTTGCTGTATTCTCTGACAGTCCTCCTCGCTATCTGCAACTCCACCAATCTTAGTATCATCTGCAAACTTGCGAATCAGACCACCTATACGTTCGCCCAGATCATTTATGTATATCAGAAACAACAGTGGTCCGAGCACAGATCCCCGTGGAACACCACTAGTCACCTTTCTCCATTTTGAGACACTCCCTTCCACCACTACTCTTTGTCTCCTGTTGCCCAGCCAGTTCTTTATCCATCTAGCTAGTACACCCTGAACCCCATACGACTTCACTTTTTCCATCAACCTGCCATGGGAAAGTTTATCAAACGCCTTACTGAAGTCCATGTATATGACATCTACAGCCCTTCCCTCATCAATTAACTTTGTCACTTCCTCAAAGAATTCTATTAGGTTTGTAAGACATGACCTTCCCTGCACAAAACCATGCTGCCTATCACTGATAAGTCTATTTTCTTCCAAATGTGAACAGATCCTATCCCTCAGTATCTTCTCCAACAGTTTGCCTACCACTGACGTCAAGCTCACAGGTCTATAATTTCCTGGATTATCCCTGCTACCCTTCTTAAACAAAGGGACAACATTAGCAATTCTCCAGTCCTCCTGGACCTCACCCGTGCTCAAGGATGCTGCAAAGATATCTGTTAAGGCCCCAGCTATTTCGTCCCTCGCTTCCCTCAGTAACCTGGGATAGATCCCATCCAGACCTGGGGACATGTCCACCTTAATGCCTTTTAGAATACCCAAAACTTCCCCTTCCTTATGCCGACTTGACCTAGCGTATTTAAACATCCATCCCTAGCCTCAACATCCGTCATGTCCCTCTCCTTGGTGAATACCGATGCAAAGTACTCATTAAGAATCTCACTCATTTCCTCTGACTCCACACAATTCCCTCTTTTGTCTTTGAGTGAGCCAATCCTTTCTCTCGTTACCCTTTTGTTCCTTATATACGAATAAAAGGCTTTGGGATTTTCCTTAACCCTGTAAGCCAAAGATATTTCATGACCCCTTTTAGCCCTCTTTATTGCGCGTTTGAGATTTGTCCTACTTTCCCAATATTCCCCCAAAGCTTCATCAGATTTAAGTCGCCTAGATCTTGTGTATGCTTCCTTTTTCATCTTAGCTAGTCTCACAATTCCACCCGTCATCCATGGTTCCCTAATCTTGCCATTTGTATCCCTCATTTTCACAGGGACATGTCTGTCCTGCCCTCTAATCAACCTTTCCTTAAAAGACTCCCACATTTCAAATATGGATTTACCCTTAAACAGCTGCTCCCAATCCACATTCCCTAGCTCCTGCCAAATTTTGTTATACTTGACCTTCCCCCAATTTAGCACTCTTCCTTTAGGACCACTCTCGTCTTTGTCCATGAGTATTCTAAAACTTACGGAATTGTGATCGCTATTCCCAAAGTAATCACCGACTGAAACTTCAACCACCTGGCCGGGATAATTTCCCACTCCCTACAGTAAGTTTTTATTTAAAAAAAAAATTTACTCCCCTTCTCAGCAAGCACTCACTCAGCAACCACTACGCCCCGCACGATAACACCTCAGGGAAAAGAAAAACTACTTACCAGTCACAGCCAATCACTTACCTGCAGGCTGTGACGTCACAGTTCAACTTCTTTCTACTTCTACCTGCCCTCGAGTCTCCCTCTTGACCTTAACTCTGCTGGGATCCTTACAGTGATTGTCTTCTTTTTTGGTTAGAGGAGGAGGTAGGGAGGGAAACAGTGAAGAAGTGTTTTGGGTTTAACTGTCACTTGACAACAGCTCCTCCACAAACCACCTTTTGGATGCAGTGATCGCAATGCACGGATGCAAATTTTCCCCGCAACAGCCAATCAGCAGCTCCACTCTACTGCCCTCTGCTGGATGCTTGCCTTGACTTGAACACCTAGGGTGCCTTGCTCAGGTACAGTTTCTGGATGCAGTGACCGCAATGCACAGATGCAAATGTTCCCTGCAACAGCCAATCAGCAGCTCCGCTCTACTGCCCTCTGCTGGATGATTCATTCAATGATCCTCCACTATTCCCGCCAACTCCAGCATGACGCACCATCCTCCCCTCCCTTTCAGCATTGCAAAGGTGCTGTGCCAGGAGCAATACCCTTGTCGACTCCTCAGGTATGTATTTGTCATGTGAATCTCTGGAAATAAATGCTGATAAAATGTGGAAAGGTTATCTCCAGTTCTACCCTTCACCAGCTTGATTTCAGGTGTCGAACACCACACACCTTCCTCTCACTGCCTTTCTCTGCCTTTGTACTTGCTTTAAACACCTTACATCTCTTACCTCTCTCTGCTCTATTAACCCGGAACACGAACGCTGTTTCTCTCACTGTCACCCCAGCGGAGTGTTTCCAGTATTTCTGTTTCAGATTTCCCGTAGTTCCAGAACTCAGCTTGTGTGGCTCTTTCTTGCTGGACCGTTTTCTGTGTGAGTGTTAACACTAATTCCAATATTTCTTTACATTTTTTCTCTGTCTCCGTCACAATGCTCCTGTGAATCAGCATTCCCAGTGTCTGAAACACCAATTCCGGTCACAAAGTCTGGACCAGAATCATCATCACCTGCTACGGCGCCAACACTGAAGAAGAAGAAACCAAAGAGGACGGGTTTGTATCCAACAGCCAATCGTTCACCCCGGGCATTGTTCTTTTCCTGGGGTACGGGTCCCACACACACTGACTCTCACTGGGGTACGGGTCCCACACACACTGACTCTCACTGGGGTACGGGTCCCACACACACTGACTCTCACTGGGGTACGGGTCCCACACACACTGACTCTCACTGGGGTACGGGTTCCACAGACACTGACTCTCACTGGGGTACGGGTCCCACACACACTGACTCTCACTGGGGTACGGGTCCCACACACACTGACTCTCACTGGGGTACGGGTTCCACAGACACTGACTCTCACTGGGGTACGGGTCCCACACACACTGACTCTCACTGGGGTACGGGTCCCACACACACTGACTCTCTCTGGGGTACGGGTCACACACACACTGACTCTCACTGGGGTACGGGTCCCACACACACTGACTCTCACTGGGGTACGGGTCCCACACACACTGACTCTCACTGGGGTACGGGTCCCACACACACTGACTCTCACTGGGGTACGGGTCCCACACACACTGACTCTCCCTGGGGTACGGGTCCCACACACACTGACTCTCACTGGGGTACGGGTCCCACACACACTGACTCTCACTGGGGTACGGGTCCCACACACACTGACTCTCACTGGGGTACGGGTCCCACACACACTAACTCTCACTGGGGTACGGGTCCCATACACACTGACTCTCACTGGGGTACGGGTCCCACACACACTGACTCTCACTGGGGTACAGGTCCCATACACACTGACTCTCACTGGGGTACGGGTCCCACACACACTGACTCTCACTGGGGTACGGGTCCCACACACACTGACTCTCACTGGGGTACAGGTCCCACACACACTGACTCTCACTGGGGTACGGGTCCCACACACACACTGACTCTCACTGGGGTACGGGTCCCACAAACACTGACTCTCACTGGGGTACGGGTCCCACACACACTGACTCTCACTGGGGTACGGGTCCCACACACACACACTGACTCTCACCGGGGTACGGGTCCCACACACACTGACTCTCACTGGGGTACGGGTCCCATACACACTGACTCTCACTGGGGTACGGGTCCCACACACACTGACTCTCACTGGGGTACGAGTCCCACACACACTGACTCTCACTGGGGTACGGGTCCCACACACACTGACTCTCACTGGGGTACGGGTCCCATACACACTGACTCTCACTGGGGTACGGGTCCCACACACACTGACTCTCACTGGGGTACGGGTCCCACACACACTGACTCTCACTGGGGTACAGGTCCCACACACACTGACTCTCACTGGGGTACGGGTCCCACACACACTGACTCTCACTGGGGTACGGGTCCCACACACACTGACTCTCACTGGGGTACGGGTCCCACACACACTGACTCTCACTGGGGTACAGGTCCCACACACACTGACTCTCACTGGGGTACGGGTCCCACACACACTGACTCTCACTGGGGTATGGGTCCCACAAACACTGACTCTCACTGGGGTACGGGTCCCACACACACTGACTCTCACTGGGGTACGGGTCCCACACACACACTGACTCTCACTGGGGTACGGGTCCCACACACACTGACTCTCACTGGGGTACAGGTTCCACACACACTGACTCTCACTGGGGTACGGGTCCCACACACACTGACTCTCACTGGGGTACGGGTCCCACACACACTGACTCTCTCTGGGGTACGGGTTCCACACACACTGACTCTCACTGGGGTATGGGTCCCACACACACTGTCTCTCTCCGGGGTACGGTTCCCACACACACTGACTCTCACTGGGGTACGGGTCCCACACACACTGACTCTCACTGGGGTACGGGTCCCCCACACACTGACTCTCTCTGGGGTATGGGTCCCACACACACTGACTCTCACTGGGGTACGGGTCCCACACTCACTGACTCTCACTGGGGTACGGGTCCCCCACACACTGACTCTCTCTGGGGTATGGGTCCCACACACACTGACTCTCACTGGGGTACGGGTCCCACACTCACTGACTCTCACTGGGGTACGGGTCCCCCACACACTGACTCTCTCTGGGGTATGGGTCCCACACACACTGACTCTCACTGGGGTACGGGTCCCACACACACTGACTCTCACTGGGGTACGGGTCCCACACACACTGACTCTCACTGGGGTACGGGTCCCACACACACTGTCTCTCTCCGGGTACGGTTCCCACACTCACTGACTCTCACTGGGGTACGAGTCCCACACACACTGACTCTCACTGGGGTACGGGTCCCACACACACTGACTCTCTCTGGGGTACGGGTTCCACACACACTGACTCTCTCTGGGGTATGGGTCCCCCACACACTGACTCTCTCTGGGGTACGGGTCCCACACACACTGACTCTCACTGGGGTACGGGTCCCACACACACTGACTCTCACTGGGGTACAGGTTCCACACACACTGACTCTCACTGGGGTACGGGTCCCACACACACTGACTCTCACTGGGGTACGGGTCCCACACACACTGACTCTCTCTGGGGTACGGGTTCCACACACACTGACTCTCTCTGGGGTACGGGTCCCACACACACTGACTCTCACTGAGGTACGGGTCCCACACACACTGACTCTCACTGGGGTACGGGTCCCACACACACTAACTCTCACTGGGGTATGGGTCCCCCACACACTGACTCTCTCTGGGGTACGGGTCCCACACACACTGACTCTCACTGGGGTACGGGTTCCACACACACTGACTCTCACTGGGGTACGGGTCCCACACACACTGACTCTCCCTGGGGTACGGGTTCCACACACACTGACTCTCTCTGGGGTACGGGTCCCACACACACTGACTCTCACTGGGGTACGGGTCCCACACACACTGACTCTCACTGGGGTACGGGTCCCACACACACTGTCTCTCTCCGGGGTACGGTTCCCACACACACTGACTCTCACTGGGGTACGGGTCCCACTCACACTGACTCTCACTGGGGTACGGGTCCCACACACACTGACTCTCACTGGGGTACGGGTCCCCCACACACTGACTCTCACTGGGGTACGGGTCCCACACACACTGACTCTCTCTGGGGTACAGTTCCACACACACTGACTCTCACTGGGGTACGGGTCCCACACACACTGACTCTCACTGGGGTACGGGTCCCACACACACTGTCTCTCTCCGGGGTACGGTTCCCACACACACTGACTCTCACTGGGGTACGGGTCCCACACACACTGACTCTCACTGGGGTACGGGTCCCACTCACACTGACTCTCACTGGGGTACGGTGTCCACACACACTGACTCTCACTGGGGTACGGGTCCCACACACACTGACTCTCACTGGGGTACGGGTCCCACACACACTGACTCTCACTGGGGTACGGGTCCCACACTCACTGACTCTCACTGGGGTACAGGTTCCACACACACTGACTCTCTCTGGGGTACAGTTCCACACACACTGACTCTCACTGGGGTACGGGTCCCCCACACACTGACTCTCACTGGGGTACAGTTCCACACACACTGACTCTCACTGGGGTATGGGTCCCACACACACTGACTCTCACTGGGGTACAGTTCCACACACACTGACTCTCTCTGGGGTACAGTTCCCCACACACTGACTCTCACTGGGGTACAGTTCCACACACACTGACTCTCACTGGGGTATGGGTCCCCCACACACTGACTCTCTCTGGGGTACAGTTCCACACACACAAACAGAGAAGGCTGCTGCTGGCCCGTTCCATCTCCACACAAGAACTCTGTTGAATTTAATAATTAGCGACAAGCAGCAAGGCCCTCGCTGTTTTTATTTTTTGGTTAATGTAACCAGTTGGCAGCCTGTACCCCAGTAATGAAGAGACTGACGATTGGATCTGTGGTCTATGTCGCTGCTTCACTATCTCCCAGCTGTGTACTCGGACTGGGGAACTCCGCACTCCCACTGCTCCGCCTGCGACAAAAACTGAGGCAGCGACAGGGAGACGGAGAACAGAAATACTGAGGAGGAGATGGGACAAAACGAGGGAAGGAGGAAGTTAGAATGGGGGAGAGGAGACTATTTGACATATCATTTATTGCCAGGAGAATTGAATACAAAAGTAGATTGTTATCCTTCAGTTATATCAGTCATTGGTGAGACCTCCTCTGGAGCACTGTGTACAGTTTTGGTCTCCTTATTTAAGGAAAGTAAATGTGTCAGAAACAGTCCAGTGAATGTTTACTGGACTAATACCAGGAATGGGTGGGTTGTTTAATGAGGTAAGGTTGGGCTTAAATCTGTAAACGGCAGCTTGATTAAACATACCAGATCCTGAGGGGTACTGACAGGTTGGATGTGGAGAGGATGGTTCCCATTGTGGGAGAATCTAGGGGTTCATTGTTTAAAAAAGGGGTTGCTCATTTATGACAGCGTTGAGGAGAATTTTTTTCTCCGAGCGTGGTGTCTCTGGAACTCTTCCTCAAAAGGCATTTGGAAGTAGAATCTTTGAATATTTTTAAGACAGAGCTGGATTATTCTTGATGAACAAGGGGGTGAAAGGTTATCGCGGCCAGGCAGGAATGTGGGACTGAGGTTCCACAAGATCAGTCGTGATAGTATTGAATGGGGAAGCCGACTTGAGGGGCCGAGTGGCCTATCCTGCTCCGAATTTGTATGTTCTCATTACCAATGGGATTGTTGAAAAGTTGTGTGTGAGCTTTGAGTGAAGAGATTGTTGGTCAGGTTCCCTGGGATTGGGGCGATGCCGGTGGGGGGGGGGGGGGGAAGAGTGTGGAAACACACCCACACTTTGAGATTGGCTTTCTGATAGGACAGTTGGCATTAACAGTGCCCTATCTAATTCCAGGGGGCGATGACGGTGCCATCCAGGAGCAACTGCAGGAAATTGAGGAAAGGGTTGAGATCTTCACAGTGGAGGAATCGAGTGAGGATCAGGAGGAGGAAAGCGCTGCTCTGACACTCCTGGCCAAAAGGAACAGGAGGGCGAAGATAAAAGGTGCAGAGATTTCTGTCCATGTACAGCATAACATTCCTCCCCCCCCACCATCCGACAACCCCCCCCCCATCCCACCCTCCCCCCACCATCCGACACCCCCCTCACCCCATCCCCCATCCGGCCCCCCATTCCCCCCCCCCACCCCCATCCCACCCCCCATCCCATCCCCCCCATCCCCTCCATCCCCACCCCCATCCCATCCCCCCCATCCCTCCATCCCCACCCATCCTACCCCCATCCTACCCCCCATCCTACCCCCCATCCTACCCCCCATTCCTACCCCCCATTCCTACCCCCCATTCCCACCCCCCATTCCCACCCCCCATTCCCACCCCCCATTCCCACCCCCCATTACCACCCCCCATTACCACCCCCCATTCCCACCCCCCCATTCCCACCCCCCCATTCCCACCCCCCCATTCCCACCCCCCCATTCCCACCCCCCCATTCCCACCCCCCATTCCCACCCCCCATTCCCACCCCCCCATTCCCACCCCCCCATTCCCACCCCCCCATTCCCACCCCCCCATTCCCACCCCCCCATTCCCACCCCCCCATTCCCACCCCCCCATTCCCACCCCCCCATTCCCACCCCCCCATTCCCACCCCCCCATTCCCACCCCCCATTCCCACCCCCCCATTCCCACCCCCCCATTCCCACCCCCCCATTCCCACCCCCCCATTCCCACCCCCCCATTCCCACCCCCCCATTCCCACCCCCCCATTCCCACCCCCCCCATTCCCACCCCCCCCCATTCCCACCCCCCCCATTCCCACCCCCCCATTCCCACCCCCCCATTCCCACCCCCCCCATTCCCACCCCCCCCATTCCCACCCCCCCCATTCCCACCCCCCCATTCCCACCCCCCATTCCCACCCCCCATTCCCACCCCCCATTCCCACCCCCCATTCCCACCCCCCATTCCCACCCCCCATTCCCACCCCGCCATCCCCCCATCCCCCCCCATCCCACCCCCCAACACCCCCATTCCCACCCCACATCACCCCCATTCCCCCCCATCCCATCGCCCCATCCCATCCCCACATCTCGTCCCATCCCACCCCCACCATCCGACTCCCCATCCCATCCCCCCATTCCCATCCCCCATCCCATCCCCCCCATACCACCCCCCATCCCCCCCACCATCCGACATCCCAACCCCCCATCCCACCCCCTACTCCCCCACCACCTCATCCCATCCCACCTCCCATCCCACCCCCTACTCCCCCACCCCCTCATCCCATCCCACCCCGCCATCCCACCCCCCCATCCCACCCCCCATTTCTGGCTCTCTGGATTTTGGTGTGTTTTACAATCTGTCCAAATCCAGTTTACTGCAGCCTAATCCCCGTTTCACCCCGACCGCGATGCCGACTTCGCCCCCGACCCCGAACTCGACCCCGACCCCGACTGCATCACTCAAAGTGCTCATCTTCAACCGAGCCCCAGCTGCCACAGTTGAATAATTCATATTGGCTGAGGGAGGGATGGGGGTGTCTCTGACCTGTGTCCCACAGAGAACACAACAAACAGATAGAAATGATTGTATTTGGGGGTTGGTGGTGGGGATTCCGTACATGGAGGGCAGGGAAACCGAGAGATTCAGCAGCAGCCAGAGACCCCCACCCCCCGATCACCACCAGGGACACAATCCTAGTGGCTGGGGGGGAGGGGGGTGGGAGGGCAGGGTGGGGAGGGTGGGAGGGTGGGGGAGGTGAAACCATCACTACACGCACTGAGTAAATTGAGTGAGATTTGAGGTGATTGGGGGAGTGTTCACAGATTGGTAAACTGCCTCATTAACCTGGTTGTTTTGTAGAATCAGAGGGGGCTGTGCCCTGATCTGACTTTGTCTTAGAAACATCAGCGTTGCTCAAATGTCGAAAATTATCGGCAATCAAAATCCCGCACTTGAACGTACCTACAAAACGTTATTATTAACATAATATTGAACTCTTTAATATCACACCAAAAATAGCTTACCCTTCGAGCAGTACTACTCAATACAGTAAATACAAGACCCTAATTACTATCTCTATTCCCAATTAAACAACAAGAAAGGAAAAAAAACATACAGCCCTCAATCCATTCTACATCCCAATCATACCGACTGTTACTTACTTTCCAGAACACATTTGACTCCTGTTAGAGCCCCTTCAGACGCTGGCTGGATGTCTTCAAAACGTTGTTTCAACTGGTTTGTTTCAGTTTCCCCTTTGTCCTCAGACAAGTCTGCACGGCTTTAAATACCATTAACCTTTTTTTAACTGTCTTGCTGTGAGAGCGAAAGACTTCACTTGTGGTCTAAAGCAGGCATTTTCAAAGTGAGGGTCACGACCCACGGGCCGGTGTCAGGAGGGTCAGGGAGCCATCCATCGAGGCGTTCCAGATCAAGGCGCAACAGTCGCAGCAGATGGCTTTTGAAAATGCAGGAGCTGGTTAGCACTGCTGCCTCACGGTGCCGAGGACCAGGGTTTGAATCCCGGCCCTGGGTCACTGTCTGTGTGGAGTTTGCACATTCTCCCCGTGTTTGCGTGGGTCTCACCCCCACAACCCAAAGATGTGCAGGGTAGGTGAATTGGCCACGCTAAATTGTGCCTTAATTGGAAATAAATAATTGGGTACTCTAAATTTAAAAAAACCATCCGCTGCAACTTGTTCTCCAGCGCCATGAATGTTAAAAATATCCCGAGGCACTTCCTTGGAGTTTCATAAAACTAAACTTTACACTGAGACAAATAAGGCGATCTCAGGACGGACAAGTGAAAGTTTGTCAAAGAAGTCAGTTATAAAAAAAAAGGAGCATCCAATGGGAGGAGTGGGAGATAGAGAGGTGGATGGAGGGAATTCCAGAGGGAATCCCAGGCACACAGCTGCCAATAATGGAGCAATGAAAATATTGCGCGTTTTGTGAATATTGAATAAATGCCAATTGTTAGCTTGACTCCCCATTCAGCTCCTTCACAGCAGAGACTTACTGAGGATGAGACGGAGGATGAACAGGAGATGGGAGACGAGGAGCAAGAGACGGAGGAGGATGAAAGTATCTGTCAACAAATCCACGACTGTGAACAGCTGGACTCGGCTTCAGGAAAAACATCCCCGACAGTGAGTGAATCATCGGCCTGCCTTCCCTGCCCTGCCTTCCCTGCCTTTCCTTCCCTGCCTTCCCTTCCCTGCCCTCCCTGCCCTCCCTGCCTTCCCTTATCTCCCTGCCTTCCCTGCCTTCCGTGCCTGGGGAGGGGGGTGGGATGGGGAGGGGGGTGGGATGGGGAGGGGGGGGTTGTGGGACGGAGAGGGGGGGTGGGACAGAGGGAGAGGTACGAGCGTATTAATCACAGGGGGACTAACATTTGTTTGACTTCAGTTTGCAAATATATTGGGCTAATTTCTTCATTAATTTGTCGGTTTGATTTTGTCTGTTCCTCTGTTGATTGGTTGATGTTTGCAGCGGTATTGACATTCGTTCCTCATTATCCAGGAAAATCCCAGATGTGAGAGCGTCTCAATTAAAGTGGGAAAACTTGAGGAATTTGCCTTCAAACCTGCACCACAAGGAATAGTTATTAAATGTCGGATTACCAGGGATAAGAAGGGAATGGACAAGGGGATGTTTCCCACTTACTACCTGCACTTGGAGAAGGATGACGGGAAAAAGGTACTGCTTAGATTTTCGATCCAGAATCCCAGCGGATGGATGAACAGGGGCTGGTTTAGCACAGGGCTAAATTGCTGGCTTAGAAAGCAGACCAAGGCAGGCCAGCAGCACGATTCAATTCCCGTACCAGCCTCCCCGAACAGGCGCCGGAATGTGGCGACTAGGGGCTTTTCACAGTAACTTCATTTGAAGCCTACTTGTGACAATAAGCGATTTTCATTTCATTTCAATTTCTCCGACACTAAAGGAATGACGGTTCTCAGAATCACAGGTGTGTTAGGGGGCAGAAAGAGGCCATTCGGCCCATCCTGTCTGCATAACGAGCTTCGGGACTTTGTGCTGTTGCCCTGCCTTTTCCCCCTGAGCTGCCTTGTCATTGAACCTGCCTCCAGGACACTCCGCCGCCACCGTCCCAGGCACAGCCACTCACAGTGAGAAAACGTTTCTTCTTCCATCACATTGGCTTTTTTTGCCCTCAAATCTGTGCCCCTCTCGTTCTTGACCCTTTTCCGAGCGGGGACAGTTGTTCCCTCTCTACTCTGTCCAACCCCCTCATGATTTTGAACATCTCCAGCAGGATCTCCACCTCCTTCCCTCCAAGCAGAAACCGTCCCAATCTCTCCAATTCAGCCTCACAACTGAAATGTCCCATTTATTCAGAGAATTTCCATGGAATTTACAGTGCAGAAGGAGGCCATTCGGCCCATCGAGTCTGCACCGGCCCTTGGAAAGAGCACCCTGCCCACGCCTGCACCCTATTCCCGTAACCCAGGAACCCCACCTAACCTTTTTGGGACACTAAGGGGCAATTTATCGTGGTCAAACCTGCACATCTTTGGACTGTGGGAGGAAACGCACGCACACACGGGGAGGATGTGCAGACCCCGCACAGACAGTGACCCAGCCGGGAACCATTCTGGTGAAAATCTTCCCCACTCTCTCCAATGTGTTCATATCCTTCCTACAGTGGGATACCCAGAACCGTGCACATTATTCCAGCTGGGGTATAACTAGTGTCTTGTTTAAGTTCAGCAGAACCTCCTCGCTCTTGGACTCTCTGCCCCTAATAATAAAGCACAGAATTCTATCAGTTTTATGAACGGCTCTCTCTAGCTGTCTCTCACCTCACTGATCTTTGCATAGATCACGGTGGGGACAGGGTGGGTGTGGGTGGGGGTGGGAGTGGGTGGGGAGGGTGCAGAGGGTGAGCTGCACAGCCTCGGAATAGTGAGTGTTTGATGTGTTCTGACTTTCAGATATTTTTGATGGCCGGTCGAAAACGTAAAAAGAGCAAAACTTCAAATTATCTGATCTCCACCGATCCCACTAACCTGTCCCGGGGAGGAGAGAGTTTCATTGGGAAGCTGAGGTGAGCTTTAAACCGGGAGACGGGATTGAATTTGAGGAGATGCATTTCCCAGTCACTGCTGGTCATTGTCCAGTTTCTCACTCCCAGGGTGAAGGGTGAAAGGTTAGGGGTGAAAGTTCCTCTCTCTTTAATGATTCAAAACTAAAACAAGTTTGTTTCTCAACCTAATTTTAATCAAAAAACAATACAGCTGTTGATGGAGTTAGAATTGTGATGTTGGGTTCACCACCCCCAATAGGGAGCTTTATACCCTTATAGAGAGAGGGGGGCGAGGTGGGGGGGCGAGGTTGGGGGGGGAGAGGGGGGCGGGTTGGGGGGGAGAGGGGGGCAAGGTGGGGGGAGGGGGGGGGCGAGGTGGGGGGGAGAGGGGGCAAGGTGGGGGGAGGGGGGGGGCGAGGTGGGGGGGAGAGGGGGCAAGGGGGGCAAGGGGGGAGAGGGGGGCGAGGTGGGGGGAGAGGGGGGCGAGGTGGGGGGGGAGAGAGGGTGGGGGGGGGAGAGAGGGTGGGGGGGAGAGGGGGGAAGAGGGGGGCGAGGTGGGGGGGGAGAGGGGGGAAGAGGGGGGCGAGGGGTGGGGGGGGGGGAGAGGGTGGGGGGGGAGAGGGGGCGAGGTGGGGGGGAGAGGGGGCGAGGTGGGGGGGAGAGGGGGCGAGGTGGGGGGGAGAGGGGGCGAGGTGGGGGGGGGAGAGGGAGTGAGGTGGGGGGGGAGAGGGCGGGGTGAGAGGGGGCGAGGTGGGGGGAGAGGGCGGGGTGAGAGGGGGCGAGGTGGGGGTGAGAGGGGAAGAGGGCGGGGTGAGAGGGGGCGAGGTGGGGGGAGAGGGGGGGAGAGGGGGCGAGGTGGGGGGAGAGGGGGGCGAGGTGGGGGGGAGAGGGGGCGAGGTGGGGGGAGAGGGGGGCGAGGTGGGGGGGGATAGGGGGGCGAGGAGGGGGGAGAGGTGGGAGTATGGGGGGCGAGGTGGGGAGAGGGGGGCGGGGTTGGGGGGAGGGGGGAGAGGGGGCGGGGTTGGGGGGAGGGGGGGAGAGGGGGGCGGGGTTGGGGGGAGAGGGGGCGGGGTTGGGGGGAGGGGGAGAGGGGGCGGGGTTGGGGGGAGAGGGGGCGAGGTGGGGGGGAGGGGGGCGAGGTGGGGGGGGAGGGGGGCGAGGTGGGGGGGAGGGGGGCGAGGTGGGGGGGGGAGGGGGCGAGGGTGGGGGGGGGAGGGGGCGAGGTGGGGGGGGGGAGGGGGCGAGGTGGGGGGGGGGAGGGGGCGAGGTGGGGGGGGGGAGGGGGCGAGGTGGGGGGGGAGGGGGGCGAGGTGGGGGGGGAGGGGGCGAGGTGGGGGGGGGGAGGGGGCGAGGTGGAGGGGGGAAGGGGGCGAGGTGGAGGGGGGAAGGGGGCGAGGTGGGGGGGAGAGGGGGCGAGGTGGGGGGGAGAGGGGGCGAGGTGGGGGAGGGAGGGGGCGAGGTGGGGGAGGGAGGGGGCGAGGTGGGGGGGAGAGGGGGCGAGGTGGGGGGGAGAGGGGGCGAGGTGGGGGGGAGAGGGGGCGAGGTGGGGGGGAGAGGGGGCGAGGTGGGGGGGAGAGGGGGCGAGGTGGGGGGGGGGAGGAGTGGGCGAGGTGGGGGGGGGCGAGGTGGGGGGGGGGGCGAGGTGGGGGGGGGGAGAGGGGGCGAGGTGGGGGGGAGAGGGGGCGAGGTGGGGGGGGAGGAGGGGGCGAGGTGGGGGGGGGGTGAGGTGGGGGGGGGGGGAGGGGGCGAGGTGGGGGGGGGAGGGGGGCGAGGTGGGGGGGGGGAGGGGGCGAGGTGGGGGGGGGGAGGGGGCGAGGTGGGGGGGGGGGGAGGGGGCGAGGTGGGGGGGGGGGGAGGGGGCGAGGTGGGGGGGGGGGGAGGGGGCGAGGTGGGGGGGGGAGGGGGCGAGGTGGGGGGGGGAGGGGGCGAGGTGGGGGGGGGGGGAGGGGGCGAGGTGGGGGGGGGAGGGGGCGAGGTGGGGGGGGAGGGGGGAGGGGGCGAGGTGGGGGGGGGGAGGGGGCGAGGTGGGGGGGGCGAGGGGGCGAGGTGGGGGGGGAGGGGGCGTGGGGGGGGGAGGGGCGTGGGGGGGGGAGGGGGCGAGGTGGGGGGGGGGGAGGGGGCGAGGTGGGGGGGAGAGGGGGCGAGGTGGGGGGGAGAGGGGGCGAGGTGGGGGGGAGAGGGGGCGAGGTGGGGGGGAGAGGGGGGCGAGGTGGGGGGGGAGAGGGGGCGAGGTGGGGGGGGGGGAGGAGGGGGCGAGGTGGGGGGGGGGGCGAGGTGGGGGGGGGCGAGGTGGGGGGGGGAGGAGGGGGCGAGGTGGGGGGGGGGCGAGGTGGGGGGGGGGGCGAGGTGGGGGGGGGAGAGGGGGCGAGGTGGGGGGGAGAGGGGGCGAGGTGGGGGGGAGGAGGGGGCGAGGTGGGGGGGGGGGAGGGGGGTGAGGTGGGGGGGGGGGGAGGGGGGTGAGGTGGGGGGGGGAGGGGGGCGAGGTGGGGGGGGGGAGGGGGCGAGGTGAGGTGGGGGGGGGGAGGGGGCGAGGTGGGGGGGGAGGGGGCGAGGTGGGGGGGGAGGGGGGAGGGGGCGAGGTGGGGGGGGAGGGGGCGAGGTGGGGGGGGGCGAGGGGGGAGGGGGGCGAGGTGGGGGGGGAGGGGGGCGTGGGGGGGGAGGGGGCGAGGTGGGGGGGAGAGGGGGCGAGGTGGGGGGGGAGAGGGGGCGAGGTGGGGGGGGAGGGGGCGAGGTGGGGGGGGAGGGGGCGTGGGGGGGGGAGGGGGCGAGGTGGGGGGGGGGAGGGGGCGATGTGGGGGGGAGAGGGGGCGAGGTGGGGGGGAGAGGGGGCGAGGTGGGGGGGAGAGGGGGCGAGGTGGGGGGGAGAGGGGGCGAGGTGGGGGGGAGAGGGTGGGGGGGAGAGGGTGGGGGCGAGGGGGGGCGAGGTGGGGGGGAGAGGGTGGGGGGGAGAGGGTGGGGGCGAGGTGGGGGGGAGAGGGTGGGGGCGAGGTGGGGGGGAGAGGGGGCGAGGTGGGGGGGAGAGGGGGCGAGGTGGGGGGGAGAGGGGGCGAGGTGGGGGGGAGAGGGGGCGAGGTGGGGGGGAGAGGGGGCGAGGTGGGGGGGAGAGGGGGCGAGGTGGGGGGGAGAGGGTGGGGGGGAGAGGGTGGGGGCGAGGGGGGGCGAGGTGGGGGGGAGAGGGTGGGGGGGAGAGGGTGGGGGCGAGGTGGGGGGGAGAGGGTGGGGGCGAGGTGGGGGGGAGAGGGGGCGAGGTGGGGGGGAGAGGGGGCGAGGTGGGGGGAGACGGGGCGAGGTGGGGGGGGAGAGGGGGCGAGGTGGGGGGGAGAGGGGGCGAGGTGGGGGGGAGAGGGGGCGAGGTGGGGGGGAGAGGGGGCGAGGTGGGGGGGAGAGGGGGCGAGGTGGGGGGGAGAGGGGGCGAGGTGGGGGGGGAGAGGGTGTGGGGGCGAGGTGGGGGGGGAGAGGGTGGGGGCGAGGTGGGGGGGGAGAGGGTGGGGGGCGAGGTGGGGGGGAGAGGGTGGGGGCGAGGTGGGGGGGAGAGGGTGGGGGCGAGGTGGGGGGGAGAGGGTGGGGGCGAGGTGGGGGCGAGAGGGGGGGAGAGGGTGGGGGCGAGAGGGGGGGGAGAGGGTGGGGGCGAGAGGGGGCGAGGTGGGGGGGAGAGGGGACGAGGTGGGGGGGAGAGGGGACGAGGTGGGGGGGGAGAGGGGACGAGGTGGGGGGGGAGAGGGTGGGGGGGAGAGGGGGGCGAGGTGGGGGGGCGAGGTGGGGGGGGGGGAGAGGGGGCGAGGTGGGGCGAGGTGGGGGGGCGAGGTGGGGGAAGAGGGGACGAGGTGGGGGGGAGAGGGTGGAGGGAGAGGTGGGGGGGAGAGGGTGGAGGGAGAGGTGGGGGGGGAGAGGGTGGAGGGAGAGGTGGGGGGGAGAGGGTGGGGGCGAGGTGGGGGGGGAGAGGGTGGAGGGAGAGGTGGGGGGGGAGAGGGTGGAGGGAGAGGTGGGGGGGAGAGGGTGGAGGGAGAGGTGGGGGGGAGAGGGTGGAGGGAGAGGTGGGGGGGAGAGGGTGGAGGGAGAGGTGGGGGGGAGAGGGTGGGGGCGAGGTGGGGGGGAGAGGGTGGGGGCGAGGAGGGGGGAGAGGTGGGAGTATGGGGGGAGAGGGGGGGAGAGGGGGGGAGAGGGGGCGGGGTGGGGGGGAGAGGGGCGAGGTGGGGGGGGGGGGAGGGGGGGCGGGAGGGGGCGAGGTGGGGGGGGAGGGGGGAGAGGGGGCGGGAGGGGGCGAGGGGAGGGGGAGAGGGGGGCGGGAGGGGGGAGAGGGGGGCGGGGGGAGAGGGGCGAGGTGGGGGGGAGGGGGCGAGGTAGACGGGGGGGGGGGAGGGGGGCGAGGTGGGGGGGGCGGGGGGGAGAGGGGCGAGGTGGGGGGGGAGGGGGCGAGGTAGACGGGGGGGGGGGAGGGGGCGAGGTGGGGGGGGAGGGGGGAGAGGGGGCGAGGTGGGGGGGGGAGGGGGGAGAGGGGGCGGGGGGGGGGCGAGGTGGGGGGGGAGGGGGCGGGGGGGAGGGGGTGGGGGGGGAGCGGGCGAGGTGGGGGGGGAGGGGGCGGGGGGGAGGGGGTGGGGGGGGGAGCGGGCGAGGTGGGGGGGGGAGGGGGCGAGGTGGGGGGGGAGGGGGCGAGGTGGGGGGGAGGGGGCGAGGCGGGGGGTGGGGGGGGAGGGGGCGGGAGGGGGGCGGGGTGGGGGGGGGAGGGGGCGGAGGGGGCGAGGTGGGGGGGAGGGGGCGAGGTGGGGGGGAGGGGGCGAGGTGGGGGGTGAGGTGGGGGGGGGAGGGGGCGAGGTGGGGGGTGAGGTGGGGGGGAGGGGGCGAGGTGGGGGGTGAGGTGGGGGGAGGGGGCGAGGTGGGGGGTGGGGGGTGGGGGGGGGAGGGGGCGGAGGGGGCGAGGTGGGGGGGGAGGGGGCGAGGTGGGGGGTGGGGGGGGAAGGGGCGAGGTTGGGGGGGGAGGGGGGCGAGGTGGGGGGTGGGGGGGGAGGGGGCGAGGTGGGGGGTGGGGGGGGAGGGGGCGAGGTGGGGGGTGGGGGGGAGGGGGCGAGGTGGGGGGTGGGGGGGGGAGGGGGCGAGGTGGGGGGTGGGGGGGGAGGGGGCGAGGTGGGGGGTGGGGGGGGGAGGGGGCGAGGTGGGGGGTGGGGGGGGGAGGGGGCGAGGTGGGGGGGTGGGGGGGGGGAGGGGGCGAGGTGGGGGGTGGGGGGGGAGGGGGCGAGGGGGGGGGTTGGGGGGGGAGGGGGCGAGGTGGGGGGGGAGGGGGCGAGGTGGGGGGGGGAGGGGGCGAGGTGGGGGGGGAGGGGGCGAGGTGGGGGGGGAGGGGGCGAGGTGGGGGGTGGGGGGGGAGGGGGCGAGGTGGGGGGTGGGGGGTGGGGGGGGAGGGGGCGAGGTGGGGGGTGGGGGGGGGAGGGGGGGGGGTGGGGGGGTGGGGGGGGGAGGGGGGGGGTGGGGGGGTGGGGGGGGAGGGGGAGGTGGGGGGTGGGGGGGGAGGGGGCGAGGTGGGGGGTGGGGGGGGGAGGGGGGCGAGGTGGGGGGTGGGGGGGGAGGGGGCGAGGTGGGGGGTGGGGGGGGGAGGGGGCGAGGTGGGGGGTGGGGGGGGGAGGGGGCGAGGTGGGGGGGCGAGGTGGGGGGGGGGAGGGGGCGAGGTGGGGGGGCGAGGTGGGGGGTGGGGGGGGAGGGGGCGAGGTGGGGGGGCGAGGTGGGGGGGTGGGGGGGGGAGGGGGCGAGGTGGGGGGGCGAGGTGGGGGGGGGGGAGGGGGCGAGGTGGGGGGGGCGAGGGTGGGGGGGGAGGGGGCGAGGTGGGGGGCGAGGTGGGGGGGGAGGGGGCGAGGTGGGGGGGGGGAGGGGGGCGAGGTGGGGGGGGCGAGGTGGGGGGGAGGGGGCGAGGTGGGGGGGGGAGGGGGGCGAGGTGGGGGGCGAGGTGGGGGGCGAGGTGGGGGGCGAGGTGGGGGGCGAGGTGGGGGGCGAGGTGGGGGGCGAGGTGGGGGGCGAGGTGGGGGGGCGAGGTGGGGGGGGGGGGGGCGAGGTGGGGGGGAGGGGGCGAGGTGGGGGGGGGGAGGGGGCGAGGTGGGGAGGGGGAGGGGGGCGAGGTGGGGGGGTGAGGGGGCGAGGTGGGGAGGGGAGGGGGCGAGGTGGGGGGGGAGGGGGCGAGGTGGGGAGGGGAGGGGGCGAGGTGGGGAGGGGAGGGGGGCGAGGTGGGGAGGGGAGGGGGCGAGGGGGGGGAGGGGGCGAGGAGGGGAGGGGGCGAGGTGGGGAGGGGGAGGGGGCGAGGTGGGGGAGGGGAGGGGGGCGAGGGGGGGGAGGGGGGCGAGGTGGGGAGGGGAGGGGGCGAGGTGGGGAGGGGAGGGGAGGGGGCGAGGTGGGGGGCGAGGTGGGGGGGGGGGCGAGGTGGGGGGGGAGGGTAGGGGGCGAGGTGGGGGGGGGAGGGTAGGGGGCGAGGTGGGGGGGGGGAGGGGGCGAGGTGGGGGGGGGAGGGGGCGAGGTGGGGGGGGGGAGGGGGCGAGGGTGGGGGGGAGGGGGCGAGGTGGGGGGGGGAGGGGGCGAGGTGGGGAGGGGAGGGGGCGAGGTGGGGAGGGGAGGGGGCGAGGAGGGGAGGGGAGGGGAGGGGGCGAGGTGGGGAGGGGAGGGGAGGGGAGGGGGCGAGGTGGGGAGGGGAGGGGAGGGGGGCGAGGTGGGGAGGGGAGGGGAGGGGGCGAGGTGGGGGGGGGAGGAGGGGGCGAGGTGGGGGGGAGGAGGGGGCGAGGTGGGGGGGAGGAGGGGGCGAGGTGGGGGGGAGGAGGGGGCGAGGTGGGGGGGGAGGTGGGGGCGAGGTGGGGGGGAGGAGGGGGCGAGGTGGGGGGGAGGAGGGGGGCGAGGTGGGGGGGAGGAGGGGGCGAGGTGGGGGGGAGGAGGGGGCGAGGTGGGGGGGAGGAGGGGGCGAGGTGGGGGGGAGGAGGGGGCGAGGTGGGGGGGAGGAGGGGGCGAGGTGGGGGGGGAGGAGGGGGGCGAGGTGGGGGGGAGGAGAGGGGGAGGAGGGGGCGAGGTGGGGAGGAGGAGGGGGCGAGGTGGAGGGGGGGAGGAGGGGGCGAGGTGGGGAGGAGGAGGGGGCGAGGTGGGGGGGGAGGGGGCGAGGTGGGGGGGGGGGGGGGAGGGGGGCGAGGTGGGGGGGAGGGGGCGGGGGGAGGGGGCGAGGTGGGGGTGGAGGGGGCGGGGTGGAGGGGGCGGGGGGGAGGGGGCGAGGTGGGGGGGGAGGGGGGGGAGGGGGCGGGAGGGGGGAGAGGGGGCGAGGTGGGGGGAGGGGGGGAGAGGGGGGCGGGAGGGGGGAGAGGGTGGGGGGGGAGAGGGGGCGGGAGGGGGGAGAGGGGGTGGGGGGGGAGGGGGGGAGGGGGCGAGGTGGGGGGGAGAGGGGGGCGGGGGGGGGGGAGAGGGGGCGGGGGGGAGGGGGCGAGGTGGGGGGGGAGAGGGGGCGGGGGGGGGGAGAGGGGGCGGGGGGGGGGAGAGGTGGGGGCGTGGAGGGGGAGAGGTGGGGGCGTGGAGGGGGAGAGGTGGGGGAGAGGTGGGGGCGTGGAGGGGGAGAGGTGGGGGCGTGGAGGGGGGAGAGGTGGGGGCGTGGAGGGGGAGAGGTGGGGGCGTGGAGGGGGAGAGGTGGAGGAGCTGGATGCTTATGTGGAGGTGAATGGAATGGGGAGGGAATGGGGACGACGGACTAGGGAATGGGGGAGAGTCGGGGAAGAGACGGGAGGAGACCGCGTTAGACCCGGTGCTGGGTGTCCCCGGAGCTGAGGTGACTGTGTGCTGCTCTTCTTAGTTTGTTCGGCTGTATTGGAGTGTAATAGTTTATTGGAGTGTAATAGTTTATTGGAGTGTAATTGTTTATTGGAGTGTAATAGTTCCGTATTGCATCCTATTATTGTCCAAACAAAAACTATTTCTTAAAATCCCACAGATTGGACCCCAATCCCGGAGCAGACCCTCACTCTGATCGAAAATAATGTCTCTTATTCCCTTGGCAGATCCAATGTGCTGGGGACTAAGTTCACTGTGTTTGATAACGGAGTGAATCCGGACAGAATCCCCATGGTGCAGGAGTGCAGGACTCTTCGAGAAGAGGTAGTCGCTGTCTGTTACGTAAGTAACTCATTGCACAAATATATACTTTTAAATTGTTTTTTCGGGATGTGGGCGTCGCTGGCTGTGCCAGCATTTATTGCCCAGTCCAAACTGCCCTTTATTCCGGAGGACATTTGAGAGTCAGCCACATTGCTGTGGTTCTGTAAAGAGTGAACCGCATCATTCTGTAAAGAGGGGCGAGGGAGGGACGGGGCGAGGGAGTGTGAAAGTTTTAGCAAGGCGAGGGGGAGATGGTGAACACACTGGGGAATGTTGTGGTGAGTGGGGCTCGGACTGGCCTGTTGGCAGTTTCTAACTGTAATTATAAATAACGTATTCCTTATTCCCAGAGACAGATATAGAAATAATCGGCATTGGGGTTGGGGAAGGATGTGGAACATGAACAAAATAACTAACCAGGCATTGTTTTTTCATTACAGGAAACCAACATTCTTGGATTTAAAGGTCCTCGAAAGATGACGGTGATTATCCCGGGAATGAATTTGGATGGTGAGAGAGTTTGCATTCGACCCAAGAATGTGAGTGCCAGCAAGTGGTGTGGGGGCTTGGGGGGGGGGGGTTAGTGGTTTTGGGGGTTGGGGGGGTTAGTGGGGTGGGGCGGTTAGGAAGGTGGGGGGCTAGGGGCGTTAGTGGGGTGGGGGCTGGGAGGTTAATGGGGTGGGGGTTGGGGGGTTAGTGGGGTGGGGGCTGGGGGGGGGGGTTAGTGGGTTGGGGGTTTAGTGGGTTGGAGCGGTTAGTGGGTTGGTGGGTTAGTGGGGTGGGGGCTGTGGGCGTTAGTGGGGTGGGGGTTGAGGGGTGGTGGAGGTTGGGGGTTAGTGGGGTGGGGGTTGGGGGGGTTAGTGTGGTGGGGGTTGGGAGGGTTAGTGGGGTGGGGGTTGGAGTTGGGGGTGGTTAGTGGGTTGGGGGTTAGTGGGGTGGGGGTGGTTGGGGGGTTAGTGGGGTGGGGGTGGTTGGGGGGGGGTTAGTGGAGTGGCGGTGGTTGGGGGGGTGGGGGTTGGGGGGTTAGTGGGGGTGCGGGTTGGGGGGTCAGTGGGGTTGGGGTTGGGGGGGTTAGTGGGGTGGGGGGTTGGGGGGTTTTGTGTGGTGGGGATTGAGGGGGTGGGGGTTGGGCGGGGTGGGGGTTGGGGGGTTTGTGTGCTGGGGATTGGGGGGGGTGGGGGTTGGGGGGTTAGTGGGGTGGTGGTTGGGGGGGTTAGTGGGGTGGGGGTTGAAGGGGGCTTAGTGGGGTGGGGGTTGGGGGGGGTTAGTGGGGTGGGGGTTGAGGGGGGTTAGTGGTGTGGGGGTTGAGGGGGGTTAGTGGTGTGGGGGTTAGTGGGGTGGGGATTGGGGGGGTGGGGTTTGGGGGGTTGGGTGTCTGGGTGGGGGTGTTGGGGGGGTGGGGTTTGGAGATTGGGGGGTTAGTGTGGTGGGGATTGGGGGGTGGGGGTTGTGGGGATTGGGGGGATTGGGGGTTGTGGGGGGTGTGGTGGGGGTTGGGGGTTGTGGGGGTTTGGGTGGGGGTTGGGGTGGGGGTTTGGGTGGGGCACTCAGTATCAGAACCCTTCATAAACGCAGGGCACCAATGGGTGGAATGCTGTCTCTCTTCCTGTGTTCCAGTCTCCCATTTGGGGCTGTGTATTACAAGCTGAGGGTTTACAGATCTCTGAGCTGGTTTGTAATGACTGAGATTGCAGTGCTCAGGGTAAGAGAAAGATGAATAAAGAGATGGTCATGCGAAGGAGAGGGCGTGTGTGGGCATTGCCCGACTGCTCTCCATGGATGGTGACAGGAACAAGCCAGTTGAAAGTTTCAGACGCTCCATTCCATTGAAGCCACACGCGCCTGTCTTGAGCACTCTGCTCTGTACATGAGTGAGTCCCAAAAGACGGGACTGGGTGCAGAGGGCGGTGACATTGTTGAAAGTTATTCCCAACAGGGTGCAGTGCTGTTGTCACCGTATCAGTATTCCAGAGACCCCGAGTAAAGCTCGAGACTCCGTCTCCTACCACAACAGATGGGGGAAATTTGAATTAAATTAAAATCTGGATCAAAATGATAATCTTTATTATTGTCACCAGTAGGCTTACATTAACACTGCCATGAAGTTACTGCAGCAGTAATTCCTCCTTCAATTTACTCACCATTCCGGCACCCACGCGTCTGGGGAGCGAATTCCAGATTCACAATTCTTTGAGAGAAGTAATTTCTTCTCATCTCTGTTTTAAATTTGCTGCCTCTTCACCCAAGACTCTCCTGTGGAGAGTAACTCCCCTCCTGACTCCACAAAGCCTGTGCACTATCTACAAGGCGCAAGTCAGGAGTGTGATGGAATACTCTCCACTCGCCTGGGTGAGCGTTGCTCCAACAACACTCGAGAAGCTCGGCACCATCCAGGACAAAGCAGCCCCGCTTGATTGCTCCCCTTCCACAAACATTCACTGCCCTCCACCTGTGCACCATCTACAAGATGCGCTACTTGGGACTGAGGGGATCAAGGGATATGGAGGGGGGAGGAAGGCGGGATCAGGGTATTGAACTTGATGATCATAATGAATGGCGGAGCAGGCTCGAAGGGCTGAATGGCCTCCTGCTCCTATTTTCTATGTATGCAGGAACTCACCAAAGGTTCCTCAGACAGCACCTTCCAAACCCACGGCCATTACCATCCCGAAGGATAAGAGCAGCAGATACCTGGGAACCCCACCACCTGGAGGTTCCCTCCAGTCACTCACCGCTCTGACTTGGAAATATATCGGCCGTTCCTTCACTGTCGCTGGGACAACAGCCCGGAACTCCCTCCCTAACAGCACTGTGGGTGTACCTACACCTCAGGGACTCCGGCCGTTCAAGTTGGCAGCTCACCTTCTCAAGGGGGACATAGAACCTACAGTGCAGAAGGAGACCATTCGGCCCATCGAGTCTGCACCGACCCACTTAAGGCCTCACTTCCACCCCTATCCCCGTAACCCTATAACCCCTCCTATAATCCCTGAATTTCCTTCAAATTCCGCTCTTCTAATGTCCAATAAAAAAAGGAATCTCCGTCAGTCCAGGAATAAAAATTGAGAAGATTCAAGCATTTCTCTTGGTTTATGTTAGCTTTGTGTAAATCCTCCCCTTCGAATCCCCTGTAAAAGGCGTTTCCACAAACCGTCACGGTCCGTCCAGGACAGAATTCCACTACATTCTCGCCGTGCACGCGCACTGCTGCTCGTTGCCCTGGTTAAAGATGGTGGACGCGCATGCCCCCCCCTGCCCCCCCCCCTCCTTGGGGACCCCCCCTTGCAGCGGAACCGCGGCATCGAAATTACTTCCCAACTTGATGCAAAATGAGGACCGGGAGGGTCTTACTCCGGGTTGAACGTTTCCACTGAGAAATTACAAAGCCTTCCCACCCACTCTTCCGCCTCCATTAC
>NC_092735.1:40807140-40897755 GCF_047496885.1 Scyliorhinus torazame
GAGGGGGGGAGGGGGGATAGAGGAGGGGGGAGGGGGATAGAGGAGGGGGGCGGTGAGGGGGATAGAGGAGGGGGGGAGGGGGATAGAGGAGGGGGGGAGGGGGATAGAGGAGGGGGGGAGGGATAGAGGAGGGGAGGGGGAGGGGGATAGAGGAGGGGGAGGGGGAGGGGGATAGAGGAGGGGGGGAGGGGGATAGAGGAGGGGGAGGGGGAGGGGGATAGAGGAGGGGGAGGGGGATAGAGGAGGGGGATAGGAGGGGGGGAGGGGGATAGGAGGAGGGGGGGGAGGGGGATAGAGGAGGGGGGGAGGGGGATAGAGAGAGGGGGGAGGGGGATAGAGGAGGGGGGAGGGGATAGAGGAGGGGGGGAGGGGGATAGAGGAGGGGGGGAGGGGGATAGAGGAGGGGGGGGGAGGGGGATAGAGGAGGGGGGAGGGGATAGAGGAGGGGGGAGGGGATAGAGGAGGGGGGGGAGGGGGATAGAGGAGGGGGGGAGGGGGAGGGGGATAGAGGAGGGGGGGAGGGGGATAGAGGAGGGGGGAGGGGGATAGAGGAGGGGGGGGAGGGGGATAGAGGAGGGGGGAGGGGGATAGAGGAGGGGGGGAGGGGGATAGAGGAGGGGGGGAGGGGGATAGAGGAGGGGGGAGGGGGATAGAGGAGGGGGAGGGGATAGAGGAGGGGGGAGGGGATAGAGGAGGGGGGGAGGGGGATAGAGGAGGGGGGGAGGGGGATAGAGGAGGGGGGGAGGGGGATAGAGGAGGGGGGGAGGGGGATAGAGGAGGGGGGGAGGGGGATAGAGGAGGGGGGGGGAGGGGGATAGAGGAGGGGGGGAGGGGGATAGAGGAGGGGGGAGGGGATAGAGGAGGGGGGGGGATAGAGGAGGGGGGGGAGGGGGAGGGGATAGAGGAGGGGGGAGGGGGATAGAGGAGGGGGGAGGGGGAAGAGGGGGGGGAGGGGGATAGAGGAGGGGGGAGGGGGATAGAGGAGGGGGAGGGGGATAGAGGAGGGGGGAGGGGGATAGAGGAGGGGGGAGGGGGATAGAGGAGGGGGGAGGGATAGAGGAGGGGGGGAGGGGGATAGAGGAGGGGTGGGAGGGGGAGGGATAGAGGAGGGGGGGAGGGGGATAGAGGAGGGGGGGAGGGGGATAGAGGAGGGGGGGAGGGGGATAGAGGAGGGGGGGAGGGGGATAGAGGAGGGGGGGAGGGGGATAGAGGAGGGGGGAGGGGATAGAGGAGGGGGGAGGGGGATAGAGGAGGGGGGGAGGGGGATAGAGGAGGGGGGAGGGGATAGAGGAGGGGGGGAGGGGATAGAGGAGGGGGGGAGGGGGATAGAGGAGGGGGGGGGAGGGGGATAGAGGAGGGGGGGGAGGGGGATAGAGGAGGGGGGAGGGGGATAGAGGAGGGGGGGAGGGGGATAGAGGAGGGGGGGTGGGGATAGAGGAGGGGGGGGAGGGGGATAGAGGAGGGGGGGGAGGGGGATAGAGGAGGGGGGGGAGGGGGATAGAGGAGGGGGGGGGGTGTGGGGGGGAGGGGGATAGAGGAGGGGGGTGGGGGATAGAGGGGGGGGTGGGGGATAGAGGAGGGGGGAGGGGGATAGAGGAGGGGGGGTTGAGGGGGGGTAGGGAGTGAGGGGGGGAGGGGGATAGAGGAGGGGGAGGGGGTTGAGGTGGGGGGAGGGGTAGAGGAGGGGGGGGGAGGGGGGATGGGTGAGGGGGGGGGGTGTGAGGAGGGGGAGGGGATAGAGGAGGGGGGGAGGGGGATAGAGGAGGGGGGGGGGGATAGTGGAGGGGGAGGGGATAGAGGAGGGGGGGGAGGGGGATAGAGGAGGGGGGGGAGGGGGATAGAGGAGGGGGGGAGGGGGATAGAGGAGGGGGGGAGGGGGATAGTGGAGGGGGGGAGGGGATAGAGGAGGGGGGGTGGGAGGGGGATAGAGGAGGGGGGGGAGGGGGATAGAGGAGGGGGGGAGGGGGATAGAGGAGGGGGGGGGGGAGTGGGGGATGGAGGAGGGGGGGGTGGGTGGGGGGAGGGGGGATAGAGGGGGGGAGGGGGATAGAGGAGGGGGGGGGGAGGGGATAGAGGAGGGGGGGGGAGGGGGGATAGAGGGGGGGGGGAGGGGGATAGAGGAGGGGGGGAGGGGGATAGAGGTGGGGGGGTGGGGGATAGAGGAGGGGGGGAGGGGGATAGAGGAGGGGGGGGGAGGGGGATAGAGGAGGGGGGGGAGGGGGATAGAGGAGGGGGGGGAGGGGGGATAGAGGAGGGGGGGGGGTGGGGATAGAGGTGGGGGGGGGGGGGGGGGATAGAGGAGGGGGGGGAGGGGGATAGAGGAGGGGGGGAGGGGATAGAGGAGGGGGGGGAGGGGGATAGAGGAGGGGGGGGAGGGGGATAGAGGAGGGGGGGGGAGGGGGATAGAGGAGGAGGGGTGGGGGGGAGGGGGGATAGAGGAGGGGGGGGGGAGGGGGATAGAGGAGGGGGGAGGGGGATAGAGGAGGGGGGGAGGGGGATAGAGGAGGGGGGGGAGGGGGATAGAGGAGGGGGGAGGAGGGGGGGGAGGGGGGTGGGGATAGAGGAGGGGGGGAGGGGGATAGAGGAGGGGGGGAGGGGGATAGAGGAGGGGGGGGAGGGGATAGAGGAGGGGGGGAGGGGGGATAGAGGAGGGGGGGAGGGGGATAGAGGAGGGGGGGGAGGGGATAGAGGAGGGGGGGAGGGGGATAGAGGAGGGGGGAGGGGATAGAGGAGGGGGGGGAGGGGGATAGAGGAGGGGGGGGGAGGGGGATAGAGGAGGGGGGGGGAGGGGGATAGAGGAGGGGGGGGAGGGGGATAGAGGAGGGGGGGGGAGGGGGATAGAGGAGGGGGGGGAGGGGGATAGAGGAGGAGGGGGGAGGGGGATAGAGGAGGGGGGGGAGGGGGATAGAGGAGGAGGGGGGGAGGGGGATAGAGGAGGGGGGGGAGGGGGATAGAGGAGGGGGAGGGGGATAGAGGAGGGGGGGGGAGGGGGATAGAGGAGGGGGGGGAGGGGATAGAGGAGGGGGGGAGGGGGATAGAGGAGGGGGGGGAGGGGGATAGAGGAGGGGGGGGGAGGGGGATAGAGGAGGGGGGGGAGGGGGGGAGGGGGATAGAGGAGGGGGGGGGAGGGGGGGGGGATAGAGGAGGGGGGGGAGGGGGATAGAGGAGGGGGGGGGGGAGGGGGATAGAGGGGGGGTGGGGGGGGAGGGGGATAGAGGAGGGGGGATAGAGGGGGGGGAGGGGGATAGAGGGGGGGGAGGGTGATAGAGGAGGGGAGGAGGGGGATAGAGGAGGGGGATAGAGGAGGGGGGGGGGAGGGGGATAGAGGTGGGGGGGGGAGGGGGATAGAGGAGGGGGGGGGAGGGGGATAGAGGAGGGGGGGGGAGGGGGATAGAGGAGGGGGGGAGGGGGATAGAGGAGGGGGGGGAGGGGGATAGAGGAGGGGGGGGAGGGGGATAGAGGAGGGGGGAGGGGGATAGAGGAGGGGGGGAGGGGGATAGAGGAGGGGGGGATAGAGGAGGGGGTAGAGGAGGGGGGAGGGGGATAGAGGAGGGGGGAGGGGGATAGAGGAGGGGGGGAGGGGGGATAGAGGAGGGGGGAGGGGGATAGAGGAGGGGGGGAGGGGGATAGAGAGGAGGGGGGGAGGGGGATAGAGGAGGGGGGAGGGGGATAGAGGAGGGGGGGAGGGGGATAGAGGAGGGGGGGGGGGGATAGAGGAGGGGGGGGGAGGGGGATAGAGGAGGAGGGGGGGGAGGGGGATAGAGGAGGGGGGGGGAGGGGGATAGAGGAGGAGGGGGGGAGGGGGATAGAGGAGGAGGGGGGGGAGGGGGATAGAGGAGGGGGGAGGGGGATAGAGGAGGAGGGGGGAGGGGGATAGAGGAGGGGGGGGAGGGGGATAGAGGAGGAGGGGGATAGAGGAGGAGGGGGGGAGGGGGATAGAGGAGGAGGGGGGGAGGGGGATAGAGGAGGGGGGAGGGGGATAGAGGAGGGGGGGAGGGGGATAGAGGAGGGGGGGAGGGGGATAGAGGAGGGGGGGAGGGGGATAGAGGAGGGGGGGGAGGGGGATAGAGGAGGGGGGGGGAGGGGGATAGAGGAGGGGGGGGAGGGGGATAGAGGAGGGGGGGGGAGGGGGATAGAGGAGGGGGGGGGAGGGGGATAGAGGAGGGGGGGGAGGGGGGGGGAGGGGGATAGAGGAGGGGGGGAGGGGGATAGAGGGGGGGGGAGGGGGATAGAGGGGGGGGGAGGGGGATAGAGGAGGGGAGGAGGGGGGATAGAGGAGGGGGGGGGAGGGGGATAGAGGAGGGGGGGGAGGGGGATAGAGGAGGGGGGAGGGGGATAGAGAGGGGGATAGAGGAGGGGGGAGGGGGATAGAGGAGGGGGGGAGGGGGATAGAGGAGGGGGGGGAGGGGGATAGAGGAGGGGGGATAGAGGAGTGGGTAGAGGAGGGGGGAGGGGGATAGAGGAGGGGGGAGGGGGATAGAGGAGGGGGGGGAGGGGGATAGAGGAGGAGGGGGGGGAGGGGGATAGAGGAGGGGGGGGGAGGGGGATAGAGGAGGAGGGGGGGGAGGGGGATAGAGGGGGGGGGGAGGGGGATAGAGGAGGGGGGGGGGAGGGGGATAGAGGAGGGGGATAGAGGAGGTGGGGGGGAGGGGGATAGAGGAGGGGAGGAGGGGGGGGAGGGGGATAGAGGAGGGGGGGAGGGGGATAGAGGAGGGGGGAGGGGGATAGAGGAGGGGGGGGAGGGGGGATAGAGGAGGGGGAGGGGGGGAGGGGGATAGAGGAGGGGGAGGGGAGGGGGATAGAGGAGGGGGGAGGGGGATAGAGGAGGGGGGAGGGGGAGGGGGATAGAGGAGGGGGAGGGTGGATAGAGGAGGGGGATAGAGGAGGGGGAGGGGGATAGAGGAGGGGGGAGGGGGAGGGGGATAGAGGAGGGGGGAGGGGGATAGAGGAGGGGGGAGGGGGATAGAGGAGGGGGGAGGGGGATAGAGGAGGGGGGAGGGGGATAGAGGAGGGGGGGAGGGGGATAGAGGAGGGGGGGAGTGGGGGAGGGGGATAGAGGAGGGGGAGGGGGATAGAGGAGGGGGGAGGGGGATAGAGGAGGGGGGAGGGGGGAGGGGGATAGAGGAGGGGGGAGGGGGGAGGGGGATAGGGGGAGGGGGGGAGGGGGATAGAGGAGGGGGAGGGGGATAGAGGAGGGGGGAGGGGGATAGAGGAGGGGGGAGGTAGGGGGTGATAGAGGAGGGGGGAGGGGGATAGAGGAGGGGGGGAGGGGGATAGAGGAGGGGGGAGGGGGATAGAGGAGGGGGGGAGGGGGATAGAGGAGGGGGGGAGGGGGATAGAGGAGGGGGGGGGAGGGGGATAGAGGAGGGGGGGAGGGGGATAGAGGAGGGGGGGAGGGGGATAGAGGAGGGGGGGAGGGGATAGAGGAGGGGGGGAGGGGGATAGAGGAGGGGGGGGAGGGGGATAGAGGAGGGGGGGAGGGGGATAGAGGAGGGGGGGGGAGGGGGATAGAGGAGGGGGGGGATGGAGGAGGGGGGGGATGGAGGAGGGGGGGGAGGGGGATAGAGGAGGGGGGAGGGGGATAGAGGGGGGGGAAGGGGATAGAGGAGGGGGGGGAGGGGGATAGAGGAGGGGGGAGGGGGATAGAGGGGGGGGGGAGGGGGATAGAGGGGGGGGAGGGGGATAGAGGAGGGGGGGAGGGGGATAGAGGAGGGGGGGAGGGGGATAGAGGAGGGGGGGAGGGGGATAGAGGAGGGGGGGGAGGGGGATAGAGGAGGGGGGGGAGGGGGATAGAGGAGGGGGGAGGGGGATAGAGGAGGGGGGGGGAGGGGGATAGAGGAGGGGGGGAGGGGGATAGAGGAGGGGGGGAGGGGGATAGAGGAGGGGGGGAGGGGGATAGAGGAGGGGGGAGGGGGATAGAGGAGGGGGGGGGAGGGGGATAGAGGAGGGGGGGGAGGGGGGATAGAGGAGGGGGGAGGGGGATAGAGGAGGGGGGGAGGGGGATAGAGGAGGGGGGGAGGGGGATAGAGGAGGGGGGGAGGGGGATAGAGGAGGGGGGAGGGGGATAGAGGAGGGGGGAGGGGGATAGAGGAGGGGGGGGGAGGGGGATAGAGGAGGGGGGAGGGGGATAGAGGAGGGGGGGAGGTGGATAGAGGAGGGGGGGGAGGGGGATAGAGGAGGGGGGGGAGGGGGATAGAGGAGGGGGGGAGGGAGATAGAGGAGGGGGGGAGGGGGATAGAGGAGGGGGAGGAGGGGGGAGGAGGGGGGGAGGAGGGGGGGGAGGGGGGGGGGAGGGGGGGAGGAGGGGGGGGAGGGGGGGAGGAGGGGGGGGAGGGGGGGGGGAGGGGGGGGAGGAGGGGGGGGGGAGGGGGGGGGGAGGAGGGGGGGAGGGGGATAGAGGAGGGGGGGGGAGGGGGATAGAGGAGGGGGGAGGGGGATAGAGGAGGGGGGAGGGGGATAGAGGAGGGGGGGAGGGGGATAGAGGGGGGGGGAGGGGGATAGAGGAGGGGGGGAGGGGGATAGAGGAGGGGGATAGAGGAGGGGGGGGAGGGGGATAGAGGAGGGGGGAGGGGGATAGAGGAGGGAGGAGGGGGGAGGGGGATAGAGGAGGGGGGAGGGGGATAGAGGAGGGGGGTGGGGGATAGAGGAGGGGGGAGGGGGATAGAGGAGGGGGAGGGGGATAGAGAAGGGGGAGGGGGATAGAGGAGGGGGGAGGGGGATAGAGGAGGGGGGAGGGGGATAGAGGAGGGGGGAGGGGGATAGGGGAGGGGGGAGGGGGATAGAGGAGGGGGAGGGGGATAGCGGAGGGGGGAGGGGGATAGAGGAGGGGGGAGGGGGATAGAGGAGGGGGGAGGGGGATAGAGGAGGGAGGAGGGGGGAGGGGGATAGAGGAGGGGGGAGGGGAGGGGGGGGGATATGGAGGGGGGAGGGGGGATATGGAGGGGGGAGGGGAGGGGGGGAATATGGAGGGGGGAGGGGAGGGGAGGGGGAATATGGAGGGGGGAGGGGGGGGATATGGAGGGGGGGATATAGAGGGGGGAGGGGATATGGAGGGGGGGAGGGGGGGATATAGAGGGGGGAGGGGATATGGAGGGGGGTAGAGGGGGGTAGAGGGGAGGAGGGGGGGATAGAGGAGGGGGGGAGGGGATAGAGGAGGGGGGAGGGGATAGAGGAGGGGATAGAGGAGGGGGATGGGGGAGGGGGATAGAAGGGGGGAGGGGGATAGAAGGGGGGGAGGGGATAGAGGAGGGGGGAGGGGGATAGAGGAGGGGGGGGGAGGGGGATAGAGGAGGGGGGGGGAGGGGGATAGAGGAGGGGGGGAGGGGGATAGAGGAGGGGGGGAGGGGGATAGAGGAGGGGGGGAGGGGGATAGAGGAGGGGGGGGAGGGGGATAGAGGAGGGGGGGGAGGGGATAGAGGAGGAGGGGGGGAGGGGGATAGAGGAGGGGGATAGAGGAGGGGGGGAGGGGGATAGAGGAGGGGGGGGAGGGGGATAGAGGAGGGGGGGAGGGGGATAGAGGAGGGGGGAGGGGGATAGGGGAGGGGGATAGAGGAGGGGGGGAGGGGATAGAGGAGGGGGGGGAGGGGGATAGAGGAGGGGGGGGAGGGGGATAGAGGAGGGGGGGGGAGGGGGATAGAGATGGGGGGGGAGGGGGATAGAGGAGGGGGGGGAGGGGGATAGAGGAGGGGGGGGAGGGGGATAGAGGAGGGGGGGAGGGGGATAGAGGAGGGGGGGAGGGGGATAGAGGAGGGGGGGGAGGGGATAGAGGAGGGGGGATAGAGGAGGGGGGGAGGGGGGATAGAGGAGGGGGGGAGGGGGATAGAGGAGGGGGAGGGGGATAGAGGGGGGGGAGGGGGATAGAGGAGGGGGGATAGGGGAGGGGGATAGGGGAGGGGGGGGGGGAGGGGGATAGGGGAGGGGGGGGGGGAGGGGGATAGAGGAGGGGGGATAGAGGAGGGGGGGGAGGGGGATAGAGGAGGGGGGAGGGGGATAGAGGAGGGGGGAGGGGGATAGAGGAGGGGGGGAGGGGGATAGAGGAGGGGGGGAGGGGGATAGAGGGGGGGGGAGGGGGATAGAGGAGGGGGGGGAGGGGGATAGAGGAGGGGGGGGAGGGGGATAGAGGAGGGGGGGGAGGGGGATAGAGGAGGAGGGGGGGGGGAGGGGGAAGAGGAGGAGGGGGGGGAGGGGGATAGAGGAGGGGGGGAGGGGGATAGAGGAGGGGGGGGAGGGGGGATAGAGGAGGGGGGGAGGGGGATAGAGGAGGGGGGGGAGGGGGATAGAGGAGGGGGGGAGGGGGATAGAGGAGGGGGGGATGGGGATAGAGGAGGGGGGGAGGGGGATAGGGGAGGGGGATAGAGGAGGGGGGGGAGGGGGGATAGAGGAGGGGGGGAGGGGGATAGAGGAGGGGGGGGGAGGGGGATAGAGGAGGGGGGGAGGGGGGATAGAGGAGGGGGGGAGGGGGATAGAGGAGGGGGGGGTGGAGGGGGGGGAGGGGGATAGAGGAGGGGGGGGGAGGGGGATAGAGGAGGGGGGGTGGAGGGGGGGGGAGGGGGATAGAGGAGGGGGAGGGGGATAGAGGAGGGGGGGAGGGGGATAGAGGAGGGGGGGAGGGGGATAGAGGAGGGGGGGAGGGGGATAGAGGGGGGGAGGGGGATAGAGGAGGGGGGAGGGGGATAGAGGAGGGGGGGAGGGGGATAGAGGAGGGGGGGAGGGGGATAGAGGAGGGGGGATAGAGAGGGGGGAGGGGGATAGAGGAGGGGGGAGGGGGATAGAGGAGGGGGGAGGGGGGATAGAGGAGGGGGGAGGGGGATAGAGGAGGGGGGGAGGGGGATAGAGGAGGGGGGGGAGGGGGATAGAGGAGGGGGGGGGAGGGGGATAGAGGAGGGGGGGGGGAGGGGGATAGAGGAGGGGGGGGAGGGGGATAGAGGAGGGGGGGGAGGGGGATAGAGGAGGGGGGGAGGAGGGGGGGAGGGGGATAGAGGAGGGGGATAGAGGAGGGGGATAGAGGAGGGGGGGGAGGGGGATAGAGGAGGGGGGGAGGGGGATAGAGGAGGGGGGGGAGGGGGATAGAGGAGGGGGGGGGAGGGGGATAGAGGAGGGGGGGAGGGGGATAGAGGAGGGGGGGAGGGGGATAGAGGAGGGGGGGGAGGGGGATAGAGGAGGGGGGGAGGGGGATAGGAGGGGGGAGGGGGATAGAGGAGGGGGAGGGGGATAGAGGAGGGGGGAGGGGGATAGAGGAGGGGGGAGGGGGATAGAGGAGGGGGGAGGGGGATAGAGGAGGGGGGAGGGGGATAGAGGAGGGGGGGAGGGGGATAGAGGAGGGGGGAGGGGGATAGAGGAGGGGGAGGGGGATAGAGAAGGGGGAGGGGGATAGAGGAGGGGGGAGGGGGGAGGGGGATAGAGGAGGGGGGAGGGGGGAGGGGGATAGAGGAGGGGGGAGGGGGATAGAGGAGGGGGGAGGGGGGAGGGGGATAGAGGAGGGGGGAGGGGGGAGGGGGATAGAGGAGGGGGGAGGGGGATAGAGGAGGGGGGAGGGGGAGGGGGATAGAGGAGGGGGAGGGGGATAGAGGAGGGGGAGGGGGATAGAGAAGGGGGGAGGGGGATAGAGGAGGGGGGAGGGGGATAGAGGAGGGGGGAGGGGGATAGAGGAGGGGGGAGGGGGGATAGAGGAGGGGGGAGGGGGATATGGAGGGGGGTAGAGGGGAGGAGGGGGGGATAGAGGAGGGGGTAGGGGATAGAGGAGGGGGAGGGGGATGGGGGGGAGGGGGATAGAAGGGGGAGGGGGGATAGAGGGGGAGGGGGGATAGAAGGGGGGAGGGGGATAGAAGGGGAGGGGATAGAGGAGGGGGGAGGGGGATGGGGGAGGGGGATGGGGGAGGGGGATAGAAGGGGGAGGGGGATAGAGGGGGAGGGGGATAGAAGGGGGGAGGGGGATAGAAGGGGAGGGGATAGAGGAGGGGGAGGGGGATGGGGAGGGGGATAGAGGAAGGGGGAGGGGATAGAGGAGGGGGAGGGGGATAGAGGAGGGGGAGGGGGATAGAGGAGGGGGATAGAGGATGGGGGAGGGGGAGGGGGATAGAGGAGGGGGGAGGGGGATAGAGGAGGGGGGAGGGGGATAGAGGAGGGGGGAGGGGGATAGAGGAGGGGGAGGGGGATAGAAGGGGGAGGGGGATAGAGGAGGGGGATAGAGGAGGGGGATAGAGGAGGGGGAGGGGGGATAGAGGAGGGGGAGGGGGATAGAAGGGGGGGAGTGGGATAGAAGGGGGAGGGGGATAGAGGGAGGGGGAGGGGGATGGGGGGGGTGGAGGGGGATGGGGGGTGGAGGGGGATAGGGGGGGTGGAGGGGGATGGGGGGAGCGGGAGGGGGGTGGAGGGGGATGAGGGGGGAGGGGATGGGAGTGGCGGGGATTGAGGGGGATAGGGGGGTGGAGGGGGATAGGGGGGTGGAGGGGGATAGGGGAGGGGGATGGGGGGCAGGGGATGGGGGGTGGGGATGGAGGGGGATGGGGGTAGGGGGGGGAGGGGGATAGGGGAGGAGGGGGATAGGGGAGGGGAGGATAGGGGGGAGTGGGATGGTGGGGATAGGGGGGGAGGGGGATGGGGGGGGAGTGGGATAGGGGAGGGGGGAGTGGGATGGGGGGGGGAGCGGGATAGGGGAGGGGGAGGAGGGGGGATAGGGGGATTAGGGGGGAGCGGGATGAGGGGGATAGGGGGGAGCGGGAGAGGGGGAGGGGGAGCGGGATGGGGGGAGGGGGATAGGGGGAGGGGGATGGGGGTGGGGGGGGATAGGGGGAGGGGGATGGGGGTGGGGGGGGATAGGGGGGAGAGGGATGAGGGGGGAGGGGGAAGGGGGATAGGATAGGGGGAGGGGGATAGGGGGAGGGGGAGGGGGGATAGAGGAGGGGGACGGGGGATAGAGGGAGGGGGATAGGGGGGGGAGGGGGGATAGGGGGGATGGGGAGAGGGATAGGGAGATAGGGGGAGGGGGATAGGGAGGGGGAGGGGGATAGGGAGGGGGAGGGGGGATAGGGGGGCGGGAGGGGGATAGGGAGGGAGGGGGAGGGGGATAGGGAGGGTGGGGGAGGGGGATAGGTAGGGAGGGTGGGGGATAGGGGGAGGGGGATAGGGAGGGGGATAGGGAGGGAGGGAGGGGGATAGGGAGGGAGGGTGAGGGGGAAGGGAAGGGGGATTGGGAGCGAGGGGGAGGGGGATAGGGAGGGAGGGGAAGGAGGATGGGAGGGCGGGGGATAGGGGAGGGGGATGGGAGGGATAGGGGGAGGGGGATGGGAGGGAGGGGGATAGGGGGGAGGGGGGTGGGAGGGAGGGGGATAGGGGGAGGGGGATGGGGGGAGGGGGATGGGAGGAGGGGCGATAGGGGATAGGGGGTTGGGGGATAGTGACGGAATGACGGTCTGATAGAGAAAGAGGGAGGGAGGGAGTAAAGGTGGATGGAAGGCGGGACTGAGGGTGGGAAGTGGGTGAGGGACTGAGGGAGGGCAGGAAATAGATGGGGAGGGAATGAGAAGGTAATGTGTAACTGAGGGAATGTGTGATTGAGGGTGAGGGAGGGAGTTACTGAGGAAGGAATAGAGGGAGGCATTGAGGAAACGTGGATTGAAGGAGGGACTGAGGGTGGGAAGGTCTGAGGGAGGAAGAGTGGGAAGGTCGGAGGGAGGGAGGGAGGGAAGGTCGGAGGGAGGAAGAGTGGGAAGGTCGGAGGGAGGGAGGGAGGGAAGGTCGGAGGGAGGGAGGTACGTACGGTGGGAAGGTCGGAGGGAGGGAGGGTGGGAAGGTCGGAGTGAGGGTAGGAAGGTCGGAGGGAGGGTGGGAAGGTCGGAGGGTGGGATGGTCAGAGTGAGGGAGGGTTGGAGGGAGGGAGTTACCGAGGGAGAGTTGGATGGAGGTAGTTACTGAGGGAGGGTTGGAGGGAGGGCGTTACTGAGGGAGGGTTGGAGCAATGGAGTTACTGAGGAGGGATTTACTGAGGGAGAGAGTTACTGAGGGAGGGATGGAGGGAGGTAGTTACTGAGGGAGGGTTGGAGGGAGGGCGTTACTGAGGGAGGGTTGGAGCAATGGAGTTACTGAGGAGGGATTTACTGAGGGAGAGAGTTACTGAGGGAGGGATGGAGGGAGGGAGTTACTGAGGGACTGGCAGGCAGGGTTTGAGGGAAGGCCTGTGTCATGATATTCAGGTAAACATCACAACACATACATACATACATACTGATGGACAGATCAACGGACCAATCAACACACACAACACGACAGCCAATCACAGGCAAGAGCATACACAGTACAAAACAGGGAACACTACACTTCCTGGGCACTCGAGCAGGAGACAGCTCAGGGCACAGAGCTCATAGCAAACCACTCAGACATCCACCATGTGCTGAGTGCCACTACAAGATAGAATTAGGAATAGATCCACAGAATCAAGGGTCATGATCGAACCTCAGTAAACAGTTTACCAATGTGAATAGATGTTTGAAATAAAACTGTTGTACCATTCACAACCGTGTTGGTTCGTCTGTGTGGCAGAGTACCCAACACTTCATAGTACCAGGAGTAACTAAAGATCCTCTAGAATCTGCCATCCTGCGCCATGGACACCGTCAACACACCGCAGCCGCTGCAAGTCGCTGGAAACCACGGCGTTAATTGGAAGCTGTTCAAACGCTTCCAGCTCTTTCTGGAAGCCAACGAAAGGGAGAGCGCCTCGGACACCAGAAAGATTGCCATCCTCCTCTGCACCGCAGGTCAACACGCCATCCATGTCTACAACTCCCTGGTGCTCGCGGAAGGCGAGGACAAGACCAAATACAAGACGCTCCTTCTCAAGCTCGACCAACACTTCAACGTCGAGGTCAACGAGAGCTTCGAGAGGTATCTCTTCCAGCAGCGCCTGCAGGGTAAGGATGAGCTCTTTCAATCTTTCCTTACACATCTCCGTATCCTCGCGCAGTCCTGCGGTTACGACACCACCTCCGATTCCATGATTCGGGACCAGATCGTTTTTGGGGTCACCTCGGGCACCCTACGCCAGCAGCTCTTAAAAATAAAAGGCCTCACCTTAGCCTCCGCAATCGAAGCCTGTGTCCTGCACGAAAACGCGACTAGCCGCTATACCCAATTTCAGGCGGCCGGATCAGCGCGGCAGGGGTCCTACGCGGCCGGATCGGCGAGGCAGGCGCCCTCCGTGGCCGAATGGGTCCAGGCGATCGGGTTCCTCCCGGCCCGCGGCCCGGATGAGGGCGGACATTTCGCGCGCTTTTCGAGGCCTCCCGCGCTTGTGCGCGCCAAAAACTACGGCAACACTGAAGACTGAACTGCGCATGCGCAGTTGCGCAACGAACGCCATGACGTCACGACGTGCAGCAACTGTGGAGCCGCACATTTAAAGCGCCAATGTCCCACAAGAACCCGACAATGCCTCCGCTGTGGCAAGGTGGGCCACTATGCTGCCTGCTGTCGAGCAGCTCAACCTGTCAATGTTCCCCAACTCCAACAACCTCGCAGGGACGTGCGGACCATTCAGCCTCCTTATTACGAATCGTGTCCCGACAATATCCAGACCAGTGACACAGACGACCGGGACGCCTTCCGTGTTGCGGTCATTGATGGGAACCGGATGTCTCCAGCCAGGACCCACCAGCCGGTGCAAGTTAACACGATCAATCCGGGTGATGAATGGTGTGCCACCCTAACAGTCAACCGATCACCGATAACGTTCCGCCTGGACACTGGCGCCTCCGCCAACCTAATAGCATGGTCAGCCTTCTACGCCATGAAGGTCAGACCACCAATTCAGCCGTCCCATTGCAGGATACTCGACTACAACGGGAACGTTATCCCGGCTATGGGATCCTGCCAGTTCCAGGTGACACGCAACACACACGCCCACACTCTCATTCGAGATAGTCGGCTCATCGAAGGACTCCCTGTTAGGCGCACAGGCATGCAAGGCTCTCCACCTCGTGCAACGAGTCCACTCTCTCTCTCCAGACGGCACATCTGACTTCCCGGATGCAGAGTTCAGCGCACAGCTCCAATCGCTCCTCGCCCACAACCAGGAGGCATTCGAGGGCATGGGAACACTGCCATACACATACAGAATTTGGCTCAAACCGGACGCCACCCCGGTCATTCACGCACCTCGCAGGGTCCCAGTGCCACTCAAAGACCGCCTCAAGCAGCAGCTGCTGAAGGGGTGCGCGTCTACGTGGACAACGTCATCATCTGGTCCACCACACCACAGGAGCACATCAATCGTCTCCAGCGCGTCTTTGCGCGCATACGCGAAAACGGCTTGCGCCTCAACCGAGCCAAGTGTTCTTTTGGCCAAACCGAGCTGAAGTTCCTGGGCACCACATTTCCCGGTCAGGGATCCGTCTGGATGCAGACAAGGTGAGCGCCATTACAGCCATGCCGCAGCCGGCAGACAAGAAAGCAGTGCTACACTTCCTAGGCATGGTCAACTTCCTGGGGAAGTTCATTCCCAACCTTGCCTCCCACACGACAGCTCTGCGCCACCTCGTCAAGAAGTCCATGGAGTTCCAGTGGCTACACACACACCAGCAGGAATGGGAGGAGCTCAAACCTAAGCTCACCACAGCACCGGTGTTGCCGTTTTTCGACACATCGCATGCCACTAAAATCTCGACTGATGCCAGCCAGTCCGGCATTGGGGCGGTGCTCCTACAGCGGGATGACACTGCGTCATGGGCCCCGGTCGCCTGTGCCTCGCGGGCCATGACCCCCACAGAGCAGCGCTACGCGCAGATCGAAAAGGAGTGCCTGGGCTTGCTAACCGGGTTAGACAAGTTCCATGACTATGTGTATGGTCTCCCCCGGTTTACCGTTGAGACTGACCACCGCCCCCTGGTCAGCATCATTAATAAGAACCTAAACGAGATGACCCCTCGCCTCCAGTGCATCCTACTTAAACTTAGGCGGTATGACTTCCAACTGGTCTACACCCCAGGGAAGGACCTTACCATTGCGGATGCCCTATCCAGAGCAGTGAGCACACCGCCCGATTCGGAGGGGTTCGTCTGTCAGGTCGAGGCACAGGTGGCTTTCACATCGGCAAATCTGCCAGCTGACGACTCCAGTCTGGCCCGTATTCGCCGAGAGACTGCGGCCGACCCCCTTCTACAACGTGTGATGCGCCACATGACGGGAGGGTGGCTCAAAGGGCAGTGCCTGCAGTTCTACAATGTCCGAGACGACTTGGCCGTCATTGATGGTGTCCTTCTGAAGCTGGACCGGATTGTGATTACGCACAGCATGCACAAGCTGGTCCTCGACCAACTACACGAAGGCCACCTGGGGGTCGAGAAGTGCAGATGGAAGGCCCGAGAGGCGATATACTGGCCGGGCATCAGTGATGACATCGCCAATATGGTGCTCAACTGCCCCACCTGCCAAAGGTTTCAACCGGCGCAACCTCCTGAAACGCTTCTGCCCCATGAGCTGGTGATGTCCCTTTGGGCGAAGGTGGGTAAGGACCTCTTTCACGCGCTCGGCATGGACTATGTCATCGTCGTTTACCTTTCCAACTATCCAGAGGTCATACGCCTGCACGATTTGACATCGTCCGCTGTCATAAGGGCCTGCAAAGACACCTTCGCTCGCCATGGCATTCCGATGACTGTCATGTCGGACGATGGGCCCTGTTTCGCCAGCCAGGAATGGTCATCTTTTGCTGCCTCGTATGGTTTCACACACGTGACGTCCAGCCCTCTGCATCCCCAGTCCAATGGAAAGGCGGAGAAGGGCGTTCACATTGTCAAGCGACTCCTCTGCAAGGCTGCTGCTGCCGGATTGGATTTCTGCCTAGCCCTGCTAGCCTATCGCTCGGCCCCACTAGCCACTGGCCTCTCACCAGCCCAGCTGTTGATGGGTCGCGCCCTCAGGACCACTGTGCCTTCCATTCTGGCACCCACAACCAACCATGCTCCGGTACTACACAGAATGCAACTGCAGCGCAGTCGCCAGAAGAGGGCATATGACACACTGGCAACTGATCTCCCCGCCCTGGCCCCTGGAGACGAAGTCCGCACCCACCTACCAGAAGGTGGCTGGTCAGCACCTGCCAAAGTTCTCCGATGCGTGGCTCCCCGCTCGTTCCTGGTTCGCATGCCTGATGGATCCATTCGCAGGCGCAATCGCCAGGCTCTTCGCCTACTTCCACGCTCGCTACGAGACCTTACACCGACACTGTGCCCTCCTGTTGCTCCTGACATCGACTTCGTGGAGCTGCCTGCCACCATGCCCCTTCCGTCGTCGCCCATGGCCAGGCCCATTCCTCAGCCGGTGGATCCAGACCCACCCTTGAGGCGGTCGACCCGAATTCGTCGCCCACCTACTAGACTGAACTTATGAGACTGTTTGTACATTGAACTCATACTACCACTGTGTTAATATGTTTATGTTCTTATCGTTACAGGAATTAGTTTTATCGTTCAACCGTTCTTTGTTTATGGTACAACCTCGTTGTTATGTCGCACCCGACATCACCCCTTGTATATAGTTTAGCCCCATGTACATGCTGTAAATATTGCGCACACACACATTTAGCTACACTCAGTACACATCTCTATTTATGACCACGTAGGCACATGTTCTTGTAAAAAAAGGGGGATGTCATGATATTCAGGTAAACATCATAGCACATACATACATACTGATCACAGGCAAGAGCAGACACAGTACAAAACAGGGAACACGACACTTCCTGGGCACTCGAAGAGGAGACGGCTCAGGGCACAGAGCTCATTGCAGGCCACTCAGACATCCACCATGTGCTGAGTGCCACTACAAGATAGAATTAGGAATAGGTCCACAGAATCAAGGGTCATGATCGAACCTCAGTAAACAGTTTACCAATGTGAATAGATGTTTGAAATAAAACTGCGTTGTACCATTCACAACCGTGTTGGTTCATCTGTGTGGCAGAGCACCCAACACTTCAGCCTGATGTTGTATTTTGTTGTCCTGTCAAAACTCCATCATTCACTGACTCCAATCGGTCTGTTTGGGTATAAAAGATTCTAGGGCAATGCACCCAGGAGCAAAGAAGCACCTGTCCTTTCATAGAACATAGACATAGAACATAGAACGATACAGCGCAGTACAGGCCCTTCGGCCCACGATGTTGCACCGAAACAAAAGCCATCTAACCTACACTATGCCATTATCATCCATATGTTTATCCAATAAACTTTTAAATGCCCTCAATGTTGGCGAGTTCACTACTGTAGCAGGTAGGGCATTCCACGGCCTCACTACTCTTTGCGTAAAGAACCTACCTCTGACCTCTGTCCTATATCTATTACCCCTCAGTTTAAAGCTATGCCCCCTCGTGCCAGCCATTTCCATCCGCGGGAGAAGGCTCTCACTGTCCACCCTATCCAACCCCCTGATCATTTTGTATGCCTCTATTAAGTCTCCTCTCAACCTTCTTCTCTCCAACGAAAACAACCTCAAGTCCATCAGCCTTTCCTCATAAGATTTTCCCTCCATACCAGGCAACATCCTGGTAAATCTCCTCTGCACCCGCTCCAAAGCCTCCACGTCCTTCCTATAATGCGGTGACCAGAACTGTACGCAATACTCCAAATGAGGCCGAACCAGAGTTCTGTACAGCTGCAACATGACCTCCTGACTCCGGAACTCAATCCCTCTACCAATAAAGGCCAACACTCCATAGGCCTTCTTCACAACCCTATCAACCTGGGTGGCAACTTTCAGGGATCTATGTACATGGACACCTAGATCCCTCTGCTCATCCACACTTTCAAGAACTTTACCATTAGCCAAATATTCCGCATTCCTGTTATTCCTTCCAAAGTGAATCACCTCACACTTCTCTACATTAAACTCCATTTGCCACCTCTCAGCCTAGCTCTGCAGCTTATCTATATCCCTCTGTAACCTGCTACATCCTTCCACACTATCGACAACACCACCGACTTTAGTATCGTCTGCAAATTTACTCACCCACCCTTCTGCGCCTTCCTCTAGGTCATTGATAAAAATGACAAACAGCAACGGCCCCAGAACAGATCCTTGTGGTACTCCACTTGTGACTGAACTCCATTCTGAACATTTCCCATCAACCACCACCCTCTGTCTTCTTTCAGCTAGCCAATTTCTGATCCACATCTCTAAATCACCCTCAATCCCCAGCCTCTGTATTTTCTGCAATAGCCTACCGTGGGGAACCTTATCAAACGCTTTGCTGAAATCCATATACACCACATCAACTGCTCTACCCTCATCTACCTGTTCAGTCACCTTCTCAAAGAACTCAATAAGGTTTGTGAGGCATGACCTACCCTTCACAAAGCCATGCTGACTATCCCTGATCATATTATTCCTATCTAGATGATTATAAATCTTATCTCTTATAATCCCCTCCAAGACTTTACCCACAGACGTGAGGCTCACCGGTCTATAGTTGCCGGGGTTGTCTCTGCTCCCCTTTTTGAACAAAGGGACCACATTTGCTGTCCTCCAGTCCTCTGGCACTATTCCTGTAGCCAATGATGACATAAAAATCAAAGCCAAAGGTCCAGCAATCTCTTCCCTGGCCTCCCAGAGAATCCTAGGATAAATCCCATCAGGTCCCGGGGACTTATCTATTTTCAGCCTGTCCAGAATTGCCAACACCTCTTCCCTACGTACCTCAATGCCATCTATTCTATTAGCCTGGGGCTCAGCATTCTCCTCCACAACATTATCTTTTTCCTGAATGAATACTGAAGAAAAATATTCATTTAGTATCTCGCCTATCTCTTCAGACTCCACACACAATTTCCCATCCCTGTCCTTGACTGGTCCTACTCTTTCCCTAGTCATTCGCTTATTCCTGACATACCTATAGAAAGCTTTTGGGTTTTCCTTGATCCTTCCTGCCAAATACTTCTCATGTCCCCTCCTTGCTCGTCTTAGCTCTCTCTTTAGATCCTTCCTCGCTACCTTGTAACTATCCATCGCCCCAACTGAAACTTCACACCTCATCTTCACATAGGCCTCCTTCTTCCTCTTAACAAGAGATTCCACTTCTTTGGTAAACCACGGTTCCCTCGCTTGACGCCTTCCTCCCTGCCTGACCGGGACAGACTAAACCTTTCAAAATGATGCATGGTTTTGTGTATAGCAAGAAGCTGAATTGAAATATAGAAAAACATCCCAAAAAACAAAGTGCATTTCCAAACATTCAAGTAATTTATTGGTTCCAGTGCACTTTGGGTTGTCTTAATGTGAAAAACTGCCTTTAGGTTTCAGGGAACCAGGAAATTTCAGTGAGGAATTATCACAGCTGAAATAAAAGGGTGGAACAAAATGAAAGAATAAAGCAATTAATGGAGAATAGAAACTGAAAGAAGAGATTAATAAAGTGATGGATTACCGCACTGGGGACGAAAACTCATCTTTGAAATGCCCACTCGGTCAATCAGCATTTGAAAGACGGAGACCAGGCTCCTGTTTGGAGTCCCGCTCCAGCATCTTACTAAAGTTAGAGTGTCCATTTTGATCTCTGTACCCAAAATAATATTTTTGTTCTTATCCTGTGTGTGTGTGTGGCACACAGGACCTTCTCCCACCCCCTTCCCCACAGCACCTTCTCCCACCCCCTTCCCCACAGCCGCACCCTCGCAGAGCAGCTAACAATAGCAATAAATGTCTTGCCAATACTACATCCGTTGAACAAATAAAAAGAACCTTAATGCTTCCTGCCAGTAAAATGTCTCTTCTTGAGGAGCTTTACTCAGATTGTAGAATATTAGCACAATTTCACCTCTGTTCCAGTCTCAATCTTGGATTTAATAGCATCAGTCACTCCTATAAATTGACCCAATAATGTTCCCCAGGACCTTTTGCAATACTGTAACCCAGGATTCCCTTACCGCGACCTTACACTAGCTCCTTCAGGGCATCCTTCAATCCATGGTTGGAACTGATGAACATTTTGGTCGGACAAGGTCGCTGATTGAGCTAATTTAGTTACAGTCTACACAATCTATCAATAGCCCCGCCTACACTATTTACTTCCTCACAAAGATTCATAGGATCCCTACAGTGCAGAAGGACATTCGCCCATCGAGTGCACTAACCCTCTGAAAGAGCATCCTACCTATGTCCACTCCCCCACTCCGTCCCTGTAACCCACCTAACCTGCACATCTTTGGACTGTGGAAGGAAACTGGAGCCCGCCCCTGCCCCCCGCCCCCCGCACCAATGACTCCTAAGGCAGCAGTGCCAACTTAGTATGATCAGATACAGGGCTCTGTATTTTTTCATCCAAGTCATTGATAAATATTGTGAAAAGTTAACTTTCAGCAAATATCCCTGGGTGACACCAGTAGTCACATCCTTGCCCAGTGCAGAGTGCAGAGTGAGTGGGTCGAGTTGGCCAGTAAAACAGGAGGTGCGTCAGACAGAGGCTGAGAAGATAGTTGAAGGTGATGGAAAGTTGATTCATTGGAACAGTGCGTGTCTGGAATAAAGGAGTTTAGGACTTTGTGTGGCATGTGGAGTTGCTCATCGGCAGAAAGTAGAGAAATGATTGGTTTCTGATTGACCCATGGTCACACTGGACTGCAGTTGGATGTTGCCTATGTTACTGATCGCTGTCCTTGTTTTTCTTCTCCATTACAGACGCATTCAGTGAGTAAATTCTACAGATATGCAAAGTTTTGCTACATGTGTAATTCCTTACCTCTCATGTCAACAGCAGCACCCCAGGAGATTTGGCAGAACGATACCAAGGTGAAGAAGTTCAGCTTAAGACTGGGTAAAGTGGGGTCATTCTCCTCAGTGCATGGCCGTTTTTTTTTAGCTTTATTCAAAGTGTTTCAAATCATGGAAGAATTTTGATGCAGAAAATAAGCAGCAGCTGTTTCCAGTGTCAGAAAGACCCATTAGCAGAGGAAGCACATTTATACTAATTGGTGAAAGCATCGAAGGTGACCTGAGGGAGGAAACATTTCACTGTGATCTGATGTGTGCTGCCTGGAGGGCGGGGGAAGCAGATTCTGTCAGAACTTTCAAAAGGGGAATTGGTAAGCCCTTGAACAGGAAACATTTCCAGGACTGGGGACTAATTTGTTGGCTCTTTCAAAATGCAAGGCACTCACGCCATTACATGTTAAAACAGAGTTTGCCATCTCTGGCCACAAATAGCTCAGTTAGGGTAAATATGATGCAAATTCTCACCCTGTGAAGAAGCGTTGTGGAGGGGGAATTGCCCTCGCAACTTGACGTAGGGAGGGGGTGATGTGGAGTGGGAAGTAGACTAGCTGCTGATGAGCCTTGACCCAGCTTAACCAGGATTACTGGTGAAATAAAATAACCTGAAGTGTATTATTACAGTAACTAACAAATGGGCAGTAACTGCAAGACTGACGCCCACCCGGACTGCTTTATTCCAGATCTTTGCAGGAGACACTCAGCTCAAGTCTGGAGCTTCAGGAGGGAAGTCTGGACACTGTTGAAGGGCAGGAGCCCAACAGGTCCCTGCAATAAAAACTTCAATCAAATTTTAAAAAGGAAAGTTTATCAGATCAGAAGTAACAAGGAAATGAACACATCATTTGGTCAGTTTCCTCAGGCCCTGGATCTCGGTAGTTTGTCTGGATCCTGGTCAGTTTCTCTGGACCCGAGTTAGTTTATCTGGACCCTGGTCAGTTTATCTGGACCCGGGTCAGTTTATCTGGACACGGGTTAGTTTATCTGGACCCCGGTCAGTTTCTCTGGACCCTGCTCAGTGTTTCTGGACCCTGGTCAGTGTTTCTGGACCCCGGTCAGTTTCTCTGGACCCTGCTCAGTTTCTCTGGACACGGGTTAGTTTATCTGGACCCTGGTCAGTTTCTCTGGACCCTGGTCAGTTTATCTGGACCCGGGTCAGTTTATCTGGACACGGGTTAGTTTATCTGGACCCTGGTCAGTTTATCTGGACTCTGCTCAGTGTTTCTGGACCCTGGTCAGTGTTTCTGGACCCCGGTCAGTTTCTCTGGACCCTGCTCAGTTTCTCTGGACACGGGTTAGTTTATCTGGACCCGGGTCAGTTTATCTGGACTCTGGTCAGTGTTTCTGGACCCCGGTCAGTTTCTCTGGACCCTGGTCAGTTTATCTGGACTCTGGTCAGTGTTTCTGGACCCCGGTCAGTTTCTCTGGACCCTGGTCAGTTTCTCTGGACCCTGGTCAGTTTCTCTGGACACGGGTTAGTTTATCTGGACCCTGGTCAGTTTATCTGGACTCTGGTCAGTGTTTCTGGACCCCGGTCAGTTTCTCTGGACCCTGGTCAGTTTATCTGGACCCTGGTCAGTTTCTCTGGACCCAGGTCAGTTTATCTGGACCCTGGTCAGTTTATCTGGACTCTGGTCAGTTTATCTGGACCCCGGTCAGTTTATCTGGACCCTGGTCAGTTTCTCTGGACCCTGGTCAGTTTATCTGGACTCTGGTCAGTTTATCTGGACTCCGGTCAGTTTATCTGGACCCTGGTCAGTCCTTGGATCTCGGTTGGTTTCCCCAGACCCTATTTGACTTGCTTACGTCTCCGCCTCCATCACTTGGGTCTTTTGCAAAAACACTGACCCTGAGCCCATTGCTTCTCTGCAGGTCTTCCCACCTGAATCGCCCTCTCTAACATTTTTCCACTGTCTCCACAGGTGTGTCGAAGAGATCAGAAAAATCTCACACAACATTCTTTGTGATGGTCAGAAAGCTGCCATCAGATGGTGATGCCGGTCTCTTTTGGCTGCTGTGTTCAGAAGGTTAATCGGTTTCTCCTCTCTGAACCTTGCAGCCTAAATTCACTCCGCTCATTCCCAGGCGGGAAGTTCCTGCAATTCTCATCTTTAGCTTTTGAATATGAATGTGTTCAGTGTCTCTCCAGGGTGGATCAGTGCAAACTCTAACTACACACAGTGTTGTCAAAGGGGTAGTGTCCTCAATCAAAGGTCAGCCCTCACAGTATTTCAACGTTCTCAAGGATAAAATTAAACATTGTTATTTGTTGGACATTAGACTAATAATAATCTTTATTATTGTCACAAGTAGGCTTACATTAACACTGCAGTGAAGTTACTGTGAAAAGCCCCTAGTCGCCACACTCCGGCGCCTGTTCGGGTACACGGAGGGAGAATTCAGAATGTCCAATTCACCTAACAGCTCGTCTTTCAGGACTTGTGGGAGGAAACCGGAGCACCCGGAGGAAACCCACGCAGACACGGGGAGAACGTGCAGACTCCGCACAGACAGTGACCCAACAGGGAATCGAACTTGGGACCCTAGCGCTGTGAAGCAACAGTGCTAACCACTGTGGCTACCTCCATGAATATTTTTTTGTCATGAATTCCAGATTACAGCAGTTGGGAAACTACTTTTTTTCTCATTTCAGGGACTGTGCGCAGCAGCGTCAAGGCCAACGTTCGTTGCCCATTCTTAATTGTCCTTGAACTGAATGGCTTGTTATTTCAGTGGAGTATCCAAATCATTGCAATGTCTTTGACCTTTTTCCCATCTACATGTTAGCCTGCCTCTATGCAGGAGCATCTTGGTGACAGGGAAGGGGCATGAAGGGGGGTTAGGGCACAAGAGCGACGGGATTCGATAGAAGAGTTAGACTACAGAAGAATGAGTGCCGATGGGAGAACTAATGCATTAACATTCCAAGATTTGAGAAGATATTCAAGGTCAGCACAGCCAAATCTGTCATGAGAGTGCCGCACTGTCAGAGGGTCAGTACTGAGGGAGTGCCGCACTGTCAGAGGGTCAGTACTGAGGGAGTGCCGCACTGTCAGAGGGTCAGTTCTGAGGGAGTGCCGCACTGTCAGAGGGTCAGTACTGAGGGAGTGCCGCACTGTCAGAGGGTCAGTTCTGAGGGAGTGCTGCACTGTCAGAGGGTCAGTACTGAGGGAATGCCGCACTGTCAGAGGGTCAGTTCTGAGGGAGTGCCGCACTGTCAGAGGGTCAGTACTGAGGGAGTGCCGCACTGTCAGAGGGTCAGTTCTGAGGGAGTGCCGCACTGTCAGAGGGTCAGTTCTGAGGGAGTGCCGCACTGTCAGAGGGTCAGTACTGAGGGTGTGCCGCACTGTCAGAGGGTCAGTACTGAGGGAGTGCCGCACTGTCAGAGGGTCAGTTCTGAGGGAGTGCCGCACTGTCAGAGGGTCAGTACTGAGGGAGTGCCGCACTGTCAGAGGGTCAGTTCTGAGGGAGTGCTGCACTGTCAGAGGGTCAGTACTGAGGGAGCGCCGCACTGTCAGAGAGTCAGTACTGAGGGAGTGCTGCACTGTCAGAGGGTCAGTACTGAGGGAGTGCCGCACTGTCAGAGAGTCAGTACTGAGGGAGTGCTGCATTGTCAGACGGTCAGTACTGAGGGAGTGCCGCACTGTCAGAGGGTCAGTACTGAGGGAGTGCTGCACTGTCAGACGGTCAGTACTGAGGGAGTGCCGCACTGTCAGAGGGTCAGTACTGAGGGAGTGCTGCACTGTCAGAGGGTCAGTACTGAGGGAACGCCGCACTGTCAGAGGGTCAGTACTGAGGGAGTGCCGCACTGTCAGAGGGTCAGTACTGAGGGAGTGCCGCACTGTCAGAGGGTCAGTACTGAGGGAGTGCCGCACTGTCAGAGGGTCAGTACTGAGGGAGTGCCGCACTGTCAGAGGGTCAGTACTGAGGGAGTGCTGCACTGTCAGAGGGTCAGTACTGAGGGAGTGCCGCACTGTCAGAGGGTCAGTACTGAGGGAGTGCTGCACTGTCAGAGGGTCAGTACTGAGGGAGTGCTGCACTGTCAGAGGGTCAGTACTGAGGGAGTGCCGCACTGTCAGAGGGTCAGTACTGAGGGAGTGCTGCACTGTCAGAGGATCAGTACTGAGGGAGTGCTGCACTGTCAGAGGATCAGTACTGAGGGAGCGCCGCACTGTCAGAGGGTCAGTACTGAGGGAGTGCTGCACTGTCAGAGGGTCAGTACTGAGGGAGTGCCGCGCTGTCAGAGGGTCAGTACTGAGGGTGTGCCGCACTGTCAGAGGGTCAGTACTGAGGGAGTGCTGCACTGTCAGAGGGTCAGTACTGACTGAGTACTGCACTGTCAGAGGGTCAGTACTGAGGGAGCGCCGCACTGTCAGAGGGTCAGTACTGAGGGAGCGCCGCACTGTCAGAGGGTCAGTACTGAGGGAGTGCTGCACTGTCAGAGGGTCAGTACTGAGGGAGCGCCGCACTGTCAGAGGGTCAGTACTGAGGGAGTGCTGCACTGTCAGAGGGTCAGTACTGAGGGAGTGCCGCACTGTCAGAGGGTCAGTACTGAGGGAGTGTTGCACTGTCAGAGGGTCAGTACTGAGGGAGTGTTGCACTGTCAGAGGGTCAGTACTGAGGGAGTGCCGCACTGTCAGAGGGTCAGTGCTGAGGGAGTGCTGCACTGTCAGAGGGTTAGTGCTGAGGGAGTGCTGCACTGTCAGAGGGTCAGTACTGAGGGAGTGCCGCACTGTCAGAGGGTCAGTGCTGAGGGAGTGTTGCACTGTGAGAGGGTCAGTACTGAGGGAGTGCCGCACTGTCAGAGGGTCAGTGCTGAGGGAGTGCCACACTGTCAGAGGGTCAGTACTGAGGGAGTGCTGCATTGTCAGCGGGGAGTTGCCACTAATCTGTTCAGGAGGATTGAAAGATTCTTCAGCACCATTGAAAGTTCAAAACAGGCAAATGATGAGACCTTCAATATCGGTATTGAAACATACTGGATACCACAAAGCTGTGATTATTAAGACCGGCAATTATTGACAATCAGTGACAAATTACAACTTCCCATTTGTCTGTACGTGTAACAGTTTATTTTGATAGCAATGCTCTACAAATCTACTCATTATTTTGTCATTAAATGGGTCAAGTTGAGCCCAGATAACAATCACAGATCGACTTACGCATGCACACCACAAGCACATTCACAGCAAGACCCGAACTCCAACCTGCCATACCGAACATGATGACAAATGAATGCATAACTTGCTCTCAGCCAGTCTCCCCTTGAAAATTTATTTCTAATGTGAGGAAATTGGCCCCATCTCCCACCTCAGTGAAAAAAAAGGGAAATGCGGCGTGAGAGGCAAACAATTAATTCCCTTTCGAAGCTGTGATGGCTTCTTGTTCTGCTTCACAATAGAAGGGTGACCGTCCCAGCTGCCAACACCGTTTGGTTCACCGACATCCTTTCTGAAAAAAATCTGCCGCCCTCACCCAGTCTGAAATGTGAATCCAGACCCACTGCAACGTGACTGACTCTGTAACCACGAGGGACCCACTCAGTTGGACCAAACTGCTGCAGGAAATTCGACAAGAATAAAACTGGATAGACAACTCCAAGCACCGGAATTGACAACAGAACCTGCTGCCCAGTGTCAAGCAACAGCCAGGCAGTCATACTCACCAGAACATACCACCCGGCCAATGGTCCAGAACCTCCCATCATCATCCCGGGAACGCCCTCTCCCACCAGCCGGACACATTCATCAGAGGTGGTATCCGGTCGAGGGGGAGTTACCCTGGGAGATTCAACATTGACTATGGACCACCACAAAGTCTCAGCATCAGGTCAAACAGGAGTAAGGAGACCTGAAACCACCCTCGCCGCTCAGCTGTTGAATCAGTACTCCATCATTCTGAGATCTATTTGGAAGAATCATCTCAGCCCCAGAATATTGCAGCAGAAGTTCCTCGGGGTCGTATTCTGCTGCTTTATCATAAGTCAGAAGTGGGATATTCATTGATGATTGTAGAATGTTCAGTATCATTTGCAACACTTCAGATACTGAAGCAGTCTATGCCCATTTACAGCAAGGCTTGGGCGGATAGCTGACCAATAAGATTCATGCCACACATGTACCATCCCCAATAAGAGAGAATCTAATCATCTCCCCATGACATTATCATCACTGAAATTCTACTATCAATAGGGGGTGGTTATCATTGAGCAGAAACTGAGCTGGACCAGCCGTATAAACAGGTAAGATAAGGTAAAGTCCCAGGTGACCAGAGGCTGCTTTCCCCTTTGAGGCGGGGAGCTGACTGGTGGTGATTTAACCTGAGGGTCACCACACCTCAGGCGAGGGTGAGAAGGCGGGGCCTTCAGGAATAACCTCAGCCGGTGCGGGGATTGAACCCACGCTGCTGGCCTCGCTCTGCATCACAAACCAGCTACCAAGCCAGGTGAGCTAAACCGGCCCCCCTGGACCCCAGCCATACTGTGGCTACAAGAGCAGATCAGGGGCATGGAATTATGTGGAAAGTAACTCACCTCCTGACGCCCCAAAGACTGTCCATGATTCGCAAGGCACAAGTCAGGAGTGTGATGGAATACCCTCCACTTCCTGGGTGAGTGCTGCTCCAACAACACTCAAGAAGCTCAACACCATCCAGGTCAAAGCAGCCGCTTGATTGGCACCCCAACCACCACCTCAAGCTGGCTACACCACCTGAGCACCGTGGCAATGTTTCGAAGACAATCTTTTTTTAAATTTATAAATTTTAAGAGCACCCAATTCTTTTTTTTCCTCCCAATTAAGGGGCAATTTAGCGTGACCAATCCACCTATCCTGCACATCTTTTTTCGGTTGTGGGGGTGAGACCCACGCAGACACAGGCAGAATGTGCAAACTCCACACGGACAGTGGCCCGGGGCCAGGATCGAATCCTGGCCCTTGGTGCCACGAGGCAGCAGTGCTAACCACTGCGCCACCAGGCCGCCCAAAAGACAATTTCAAAGCCCCCGTGAAGGTCTGCTCTATTAATATCAACACTTGGGAAGCAGGCGCCCATACACCACGAAGACAGTGATTCATCGCCAAAAATGGTGTCAAAACCTTTCAATCAAGAAGAGCAGCCAGTAAGAGGAGAGAGGGAAGACGATACCAGCTGCTTGACCATCTCTCCCCACCACCTCTAAGGGCCAACAACTGATGTCCTCACTGCAAAGCTAAGGCAGGGCTCATTAGCCATCTGGATAGGTACATGGATTACGGTAAAATGATATAGTGTAGATTTATTTGTTCTTAAGGGCAGCACGGTAGCATTGTGCATAGCACAATTGCTTCACAGCTCCATGGTCCCAGGTTCGATTCCGGATTGGGTCATTGTCTGTGCGGAGTCTGCACGTCCTCCCCGTGTCTGCGTGGGTTTCCTCCGGGTGCTCCGGTTTCCTCCCACAGTCCAAAGATGTGCGGGTTAGGTGAATTGGCCAATGATAAATTGCCCTTAATGTCCAAATTGCCCTTGGTGTTGGGTGGAGGTGTTGAGTTTGGGTAGGGTGCTCTTTCCAAGAGCCGGTGCAGACTCAAAGGGCCGAATGGCCTCCTTCTGCACTGTAAATTCAATGATAATCTATGATTAATCTAGGACAAAGGTTCGGCACAACATCGTGGGCCGAAGGGCCTGTTCTGTGCTGTATTTTCTATGTAATACAGAGCCACCACCAACATTTCACATCCAGCCAGCCATCTGTAAGAACGAATAGGATCATAAGAAATAGTAATGGGCCATTTGGCACTTCGAGATCACTCTGCCATTCAATAAGATCATAGCTGATTGGATGGTGGCCTTAACTCCACTTTTCTGTATGCCCCCTATAACCGTCGACTCCCTTGTAGATCAAAACGGTGTCGAACCAAACCTGGAATATATCCAACGGCCCAACCTCCACAGCTGACTGAGTTAGACAATCCCTCAGAGAAGAAATTTCCCCTCATCCCTATCTTAAATAGGAGACCCCTTATAATTAATTGTGTCTAGTTCTAGATTCCCCCAGAGGCAAAACATCCTCCCTGTCCTGTCAAGCACCCTCAGAGTCTTGTGCTTCAAGAGGGTCACCTGTCATGTGAGAGCACCTTTACAAAATGGGTGTTTATAAATGGGTGTATACATAAATATCTGTAGTGAGAATACCTTTAAGAAATGGGTGTTTACTACTGCAGTGATGTCAGAGAGTGGGTGGAGCTTGGCTGTCTGTCAGCTTTTTACTTTCGTTTTTGAGCAGGCTGCAGGGTGTTTTATAGTTTCGTTTTCAGTGTTGGAGCTGAAGCCAGACCAAGCAGGTATACTGCTGTTCCCTCTGCCATCAAAAGACTATCTCTTGATCATTTGGTGAATTCAGAATTATAAATGTTTTCAGTAGTGACTTTAACCTGATGTGCTTCTGATAAAGGTTTTGTTTGTAAGTCGTATGGATGTGAAAACGGAAAGCTTAAAGGAGTACTTAGTGTTGTAGTCTCTGGAGGTTGTATTTGAATTAATGGTTGCTAAGATGTTCACTATGTTTTAAAAAGGTTAACTTGAGTTCATAGAATAAACATTGTTTTGCTTTAAAAAATACTTTTCCATTTCTGCTGTCCCACACCTGTAAAGTGGGCCGTGTGCTCCCCATACCACAATCTATTAAATGTTGTGGGTCAGGTGAACTCCATCATTCACTTAGGGGTTCTCTAAACCCTGGCCCATAACACATCTCTCATTCTTCCAAGTTTCAATGAGTAAAGGCCCAACCTGCTCCATCTTTCCTCATAGATCACAGCGCAGGACAGGCCCTTCGGCCCTCGGTGTTGCGCCGACCTGTGAAACCACTCTAAAGCCCATCTACACTATTCCCTTATCGTCCATATGTCTATCCAATGACCATTTGAGTGTTCTTAGTGTTGGCAAGTGCAGCTTTAACGCAAGAAATCCTCCAGCCCATTGTGTAACTTTCTTTGAACTGCTTCCAATACCTGTACTCTATATCCATCTCCAGCCTTTAACCACACGAGTTTTCTTAGCACCTCAACTCTCGGGAAACCCATAGCCGCTACCATCTAGTCAGACAAGGGCAGTAGACGCCTGGGGACACCACCACCTGCAACTTCCCTCCAAGCCACTCACCAACCTGGCTTTGAAAAATATCACCTGTTCCTTCATTGTCATTGGTCAATACCCTGGAAATCCCTCCCTAACAGCACGGTGGGTGAACCTGCATTGCATGGGCTGTAGCGGTTCAAGAAGGCAGCTCACCACCACCTTCTCAGGGGCAATTAGGGACCGGCAATAAATACTGGGCTTGCCAGCGATGCAAACATCCCACGAAAGAATTAAAGAAATATACAATGGAGACCTCCAACTCTCCCCATTACAGGGGAGTGGGGTAAAGAGAGGCACGCAGTTCCCACCTTCCCCATTATTTCAGGGGGAGAGCCTTTCATGAAACCCCCACCCCCTCACACCAGCCACTCACCAGTCACAACTCTGTAAAACGTTACCTTCTAGGACACTGCTCGTCACATTGAGCCACCCCGGCAATGCTCCTGTCATTCTCCCCGAGTCTGTTACTCGCAATCTAGAAATTTGCTGCTTTCTTCTTGTTATAACCTGCCGGCTTACCATTGGCTGGGGACTAATGACAATCCCACAATCCTGTGGGAGTATGAGCTTCCCCAATGAGGGAGGCGGAGAAACCATTAGTAAATTCCAAGTATAAATAAAGCTGGCCAGTTTGGAACCAGCAGGAAGGAGTGTGCAGCAAGGGAAGTTGCTGCTGCTGTTATATATATATATATATATATGTTATTGTAAATAAATGTTATTACTTTGTATCCTTAAAACTCGTGCTGGATTCTTCGTGGCCCTCACAAAACTGGCAACGAGGGTTAAAGTGAATAGCTGTCTACACAGCTGAAGCCACCTCCCTGGATTTTTGTTGGATACAGGTTGGAAGTTGTTTTCTATTACACCATGCCTCTGTACGGACGTTTGGATGTTTTGATGCTGCGCTGGAAAGCTGGAACCAGTACACACAACGGATGCGTTAATATTTCCGGGCAAACAATATCACCGAAAACGAGCGCCAGGTGGTCATATTGCTCACCGCCTGTGGCCCGCATACGTTTGGGGTGATTAGGGGCCTTACGTACCCAGCTGCGCCGGACACCAAAACGTTTGATGAACTTGTGAATATAGTGGGGCAACATTTTAACCCAACCCCGTCCACGATAGTCCAGCGTTACCGGTTTAATACCGCTGAGAGGACCCCTGGAGAATCCCTTGCCGATTTTCTATCCAGGCTACGCAGGATTGCGGAATACTGTGACTATGGTGAGACCTTGTCAGAAATGTTACGCGACCGTTTGGTTTGCGGTATTAACAACGCGGCCACCCAGAGAAAGTTGTTAGCTGAGCCAACATTGACTTTTCAACAGGCCATTCAAATAGTATTGTCCCGAGAGAGCGCAGAACGAGAAGTGCAGAAGCTACAGGGAATGGAAGTGCATGCCTTGGGGCGCAACCCCTTCCGTCCGAAAACGTCCCCCCGCACTCCTGTGGTACCTTGGACAAGGCGACGTCCGGACCGACGCCAGTGGCCATCGGACATTCCTTCCCGAAGGGAGCCTTCTCAGAACCAATGGATGAGGAGCCATGTCCGTGTCAAACTTGTAGGCGCCGACCCCGTCGCGGACGCCGGTCCTGGGGGCGCCAGGGGCGCCATCGTTCCGACCGAAACTGGGACCAGCCCAGGGGCCGTACCTTCCATATGGATGAACCTGCGGCGACTACTCCTGAGGACGTGGAGACGGAGGACGACTGCCTGCAGCTGCATTGTGTGGCACCTCCCCGTGTGGCCCCCATTAAGGTGACAGTACGGGTCAATGGCCACCCGCTTGAGATGGAGTTGGACACTGGCGCAGCGATCTCCGTGATCGCCCAGAGGACATTCGTCCGCATCAAGCAGGGTATACAGACCCTTACATTAACCGACTCACAGGCCAGGTTGGCCACCTACACGGGGGAACCACTGGACATTGCAGGAACTACAATGACCCCTGGTGTTTATGGACGCGAGGAGGGGCGTTTCCCACTTATCGTGGTGCGCGGCCATGGGCCCAGCCTGTTGGGTTGGGACTGGTTGCGCCATTTGCGGTTGCAATGGCAGCACATCCTCCAAACAGTTTCTGAAGGGTTGACTGAGGTACTAGGACGATACCCAGATGTATTCCAGCCTGGTTTAGGGAAAATAAAAGGGGCCGTAGCCCGTATCCAAGTCGAACCAGGAGCCACGCCGCGCTATTTCCGGGCGCGCCCGGTGCCTAATGCCTTGCTCGAGAAGGTAGAAGGGGAGCTCACTTGTTTGGAGAGTTTGGGTATCATCAGGCCCGTCCGTTTTGCTGACTGGGCAGCACCAATTGTACCTGTAATGAAGCCAGATGCCACCGTTCGCTTGTGTGGCGACTATAAACTTAGTGAATATGGCTTCCCGACTCAACCGATATCCAATGCCTCGCATAGAGGATCTCTACGCGAAGCTTGCAGGTGGACTCTCCTTCACAAAATTAGATATGAGTCACGCCTACCTACAGTTGGAGCTGGACCTTGCCTCCCGACCACATGTAACGATTAATACACACTGGGGCCTGTATGAATATACACGGTTGCCCTTTGGAGTATCCTCTGCCTGCGCTATTTTTCAACGTGTTATGGAGGGCATTTTGAGAGGTTTACCACGTGTTGCTGTCGACTTAGATGACGTTTTGATTACAGGGACGTTGGAGCAGGAACATTTAGAAAATCTGGAGGCTGTCCTTAGACGCTTTTTGGAGGCTGGAGTCCGTTTACGTCGCACAAATTGCGTATTTCAGGCAAAGGAAGTAGTCCACCTAGGTTATCGGGTGGACCGCGAAGGTTTGCACCCCGTCGCAGAGAAGGTGCGCACGATTCAACAGGCCCCGCCCCGACTGACACTTCGCATCTTCGTTCTTTTCTCGGTCTCGTAAACTATTACGGGAAGTTCCTCCCCAATCTGGCAACTACGCTGGCCCCGTTGCACCTTCTGCTAAAGAAAAATCACACCTGGGTTTGGGGTCAGCCGCAAGAAACCGCTTTCCGGCGGGTAAAGCAACAATTGTCGTCGTCTGGGTTACTAACCCACTATGATCCTGGAAAGCCTTTGCTCGTCACATGTGGTGCATCCCCGTATGGTATTGGGGCCGTCCTGTCCCACAAGATGGAGAACGGGGCCGAGCGGCCGATAGCTTTCGCCTCCCGCACATTGACTGCAGCGGAGAAGAAGTACGCGCAGATCGAGAAGGAGGGCCTGGCAGTGGTTTTCGCGGTGAAACGCTTCCACCAGTACGTGTACGGCCGCCATTTCACTATCGTGACTGATCATAAGCCTCTGCTGGGACTTTTCAGAGAGGATAAGCCAATACCGCCCATTGCTTCCGCACGGATCCAGCGCTGGGCTTTGTTGCTCGCTACATACAAGTATTCTCTGGAGAACAAACCAGGTACGCAGATAGCAAATGCCGACGCACTGAACCGATTGCCTTTATCGACCGGCCCCATGTCGACCCCCACGACCGGTGAGGTGGTTGCAACCCTAAATTTTATGGACACCTTGCCTGTCACGGCATCACAGATCCGTGAGTGGACCCAGACGGAGCCAGTCCTGTCAAAGGTTCGGCACATAGTCCTGTATGGTGGGCAGCAGGGCAGCTCCCAGGTGAGTTGCGGGCATTTTCCTCCAAGCTGTCAGAATTCAGCGTGGAAGACGGCATCCTCTTGTGGGGGACGCGTGTGATTGTCCCGGAAAAAGGCCAGGAGCTGATACTAAGAGACTTGCACAATGGGCATCCAAGTGTGACCAAAATGAAAATGTTGGCCCGGAGTTATGTCTGGTGGCCAGGCCTCGACACCGACATTGAGAAGGTGGCCCAAAACTGCTCCATTTGCCAGGAGTATCAGAAGCTTCCGCCGGCCGCGCCCCTACATCACTGGGAATGGCCAGGGCGGCCTTGGGCACGCTTGCGTGCAGATTTCGCAGGCCCTTTTCAAGGATCCATGTTCCTTCTATTAATCGACGCCCAGTCTAAATGGCAAGAGGTGCATTAGATGCAGGGGACAACGTCCTGTGCAACAATTGAAAAGATGCGTTTGTCCTTTGGCACGCATGAACTCCTCGAGGTGCTGGTCGCGGATAACGGCACTCCATTCACGAGTGAGGAGTTTGCGAGGTTCACGAAGATGAACGGCATACGCCATATCCGCACTGCCCCTTACCACCCGGCTTCAAATGGGTTGGCAGAGCGCGCAGTGCAGACATTCAAAAGAGGACTAAAGAAGCAGTCTTCCGGATCAATGGACACGAGACTGGCTCGCTTTTTGTTTACGTATAGGACCACCCCCCATGCAGTAACTGGGGTAGCTCCCGCAGAACTCCTAATGGGCCGGAGACTTCGCACCCGCCTTAGTATGGTCTTCCCGGACATTGGCGCAAAAGTACGCCGCACACAAGAACGGCAGGGACCGGGATTGTCTCGGCATCGTCCGATTCGGCAGTTTGCACCCGGTGACCCAGTGTTCGTTCGAAATTTTGCTGGTGGTGCCCAGTGGGTTCCTGGCGTAATCTTTCGCCAAACGGGCCCTATATCTTACCAAGTGCAAGCTCAGGGTCATCTCCAGCGCAAACATGTAGACCACGTTCGGTCCAGAAGACTATCCCCTCCAAAGATTCCCCGCCCCCGGAGCTCATTTCTACAGCCGCAGAGACCAGAGACAAGGGAAGGTAGTCCTCACAATCTTCCACTGGTGCCTCACTCGAAGCCTGCGCAGGTCGTTACAGAACCGAATGGAGATAGAGACGCTGACATGACGGAGGCAGCAGACTCTGACTCCGAGATGGAGACACAGGACGCATCAGAGGGGGAATCCTCGGGTCCACGGGCCGTGGATGTACAACCGTTACGCCGTTCATCACGGAAGCGCCGGTCTCCGTCTCGTTACACGCCGCCTGATCCAGCCCCGCGTGCAAATGGTGTCCGGCCTGCGGCAAAACGAGTCCGACGCCCTCCTTCGCCAGGGTCTTCGGTGGATTCCTTGGACTTTGAGGGGGAGGGATGTTATAACCTGCCTGCTTACCATTGGCTGGGGACTAATGACATTCCCACAATCCTGTGGGAGTATGAGCTTCCCCAATGAGGGGGGCGGAGAAACCATTAGGAAACTCTGAGTATAAATAAAGCTGGCCAGTTCAGGAACCAGCAGGAAGCAGTGTGCAGCAAGGGAAGTTGCTGCTGCTGTTATATATATATATATATATTATTGTAAATAAATGTTATTACTTTGTATCCTTAAAACTCGTGCTGGATTCTTCGTGGCCCTCACAAAACTTCTATTTTCAACCTCCGCTTTCAGCCTGTAGCCAAGTCCCAGAAGCCCCTCTGCATCCAATGGCGTGGAAGACAGTTGTTTACGGAATTAAACAACATTCTGACACTGGAGCGCCATAATCAACCATCCCAGGTACTTGATCGGAATGGCTTGTTTTAAAGTGTTTCCATAACCCTCCCAATCATCCTCACTCCCCAACCCACCTTTAATTCCCATTCCCACTCCCCAGCCCCAACCCCCCCCACCCCCCATTATTCCCCATCCTTACTCATAACCCTCACCCCATCTCCCTATTCCCCAAATTCACCTCTCTATAACACCCAGCTAACTGACTGTTCAGATTCTTTCTCGGTGTTGCTCCTTTCTGATCATTTGTGACATTGTTCACATTGTGCTGGGAGTTTTTTGCATCGTTGGATTATTTTAAAAAAATAAAAATTAATTCCACACTGTGATCTTGCAGCTTTCGACCTTCAGGAGAATCAGAGCCTGTGAAACAGGTGAATGTTCTGTCAGAGTACCATTAGAAAGATTAGCGTCCAGGGAAACGGACGAGCACCCTATAAACAGAGACTGAACTCTCGCTCCACTCAGTCGCTGTTATAAAATGTTTGCAGCATATTAAAAAAAAATATTCAAGGCCCAAAGGCAGTGTCTGAAATGGGCAAACAAACTCCACGGGAGTTACTAAACCCTACGGGAGTTACTAAACCCTGGCACTTAAAACATCTTTTTTGTCCTGTGACATGTCATCCATTTCAAATGCATCCTCTTCCGCCAGCAGTTCCGCTCTTTCAAGCTCTTCCTCGTCTGCTTCAACCTTCAGGTAGCCGTTTCTCCCAGCCACCTCTTCCTCATTCATGGGGAGCGTGGGCTCATCGGGTCCATCACCCCTAACGTAGACACAAGCTGAGTAGGCCGCATGCCTCTGCAGCCTGTCCTGCATCATCTGGTGGATGTACACCACGGGAATGGGCAGACAGGCCATGATGATGAGCAGGATCATCATGGCCAACGCCCAATCAGGATACTCCAGCAGCATCTCCTCTGCCTGCAAACACAGCAAAATTCAAGGAATCAAAATTTTAACTGAACTCAATTAGAAACTTCAAACGGAACTACGTCTAAACATCCAATATACACCCGATCACAAATTACAGCCCCGCCCATCAGCACTGCACTTCTAACCGTCAATATCCGGTCTCCAATCAACACACCACAAACAGAAATATGGTATAATCGGGTAGAGAATCTTAGGTGTGGCACACCTCTGCAGTACAGACTCCCTTTTGGCACAGTGTACTCTGCACCTGTCCTGGGAGTGTTTGATGGGGACAGTGAAGAGGGAGCTTTACTCTGTATCTAACCCCGTGCTGTGCCTGTCCTGGGAGTGTTTGATGGGGACAGTGAAGAGGGAGCTTTACTCTGTATCTAACCCCGTGCTGTACCTGTCCTGGGAGTGTTTGATGGGGACAGTGTAGAGGGAGCTTTACTCTGTATCTAACCCCGTGCTGTGCCTGTCCTGGGAGTGTTTGATGGAGACAGTGTAGAGGGAGCTTTACTCTGTATCTAACCCCGTGCTGTGCCTGTCCTGGGAGTGTTTGATGGGGACAGTGTAGAGGGAGCTTTACTCTGTATCTAACCCTGTGCTGTACCTGTCCTGGGAGTGTTTGATGGGGACAGTGTAGAGGGAGCTTTACTCTGTATCTAACCCCGTGCTGTGCCTGTTCTGGGAGTGTTTGATGGGGACAGTGTAGAGGGAGCTTTACTCTGTATCTAACCCCGTGCTGTACCTGTCGTGGGAGTGTTTGATGGGGACAGTGTAGAGAGAGCTTTACTCTATCTAACCCCGTAGTGTAGAGGGAGCTTTACGCTGTATCTAACCCTGTGCTGTACCTGTTCTGGGAGTGTTTGATGTGGACAGTGTAGAGGGAGCTTTACTCCGTATCTAACCCCGTGCTGTACCTGTCCTGGGAGTGTTTGATGGGGACAGTATAGAGGGAGCTTTACTCTGTATCTAACCCCATGTTGTACCTGTCCTGGGAGTGTTTGATGGGGACAGTGTAGAGAGAGCTTTACTCTATCTAACCCCGTAGTGTAGAGGGAGCTTTACGCTGTATCTAACCCTGTGCTGTACCTGTTCTGGGAGTGTTTGATGGGGACAGTATTGAGGGAGCTTTACTCTGTATCTAACCCCATGTTGTACCTGTCCTGGGAGTGTTTGATGGGAACAGTACAGAGGGAGCTTTACTCTGTATCTAACCCCGTGCTGTACCTGTCCTGGGAGTGTTTGATGGGGACAGTGTAGAGGGAGCTTTACTCTGTATCTAACCCAGTGTTGTACCTATCCTGGGAGTGTTTAATGGGGACAGTGTAGAGGGAGCTTTACTCTGTATCTAACCCCGTGCTGTGCCTGTCCTGGGAGTGTTTGATGGGGACAGTGTAGAGTGAGCTTTACTCTGTATCTAACCCCGTGCTGTGCCTGTCCTGGGAGTGTTTGATGGGGACAGTGTAGAGGGAGCTTTACTCTGTATCTAAGCCTGTGCTGTACCTGTCCTGGGAGTGTTTGATGGGGACAGTGTAGAGGGGGCTTTACTCTGTATCTAACCCCGTGCTGTGCATGTCCTGGGAGTGTTTGATGGGGACAGTGTAGAGGGAGCATTACTCTGTATCTAACCCCGTGCTGTGCCTGTCCTGGGAGTGTTTGATGGGGACAGTGTAGAGGGAGATTTACTCTGTATCTAACCCCGTGCTGTACCTGTCGTGGGAGTGTTTGATGGGGACAGTGTAGAGAGAGCTTTACTCTATCTAACCCCGTAGTGTAGAGGCAGCTTTACGCTGTATCTAACCCTGTGCTGTACCTGTTCTGGGAGTGTTTGATGTGGACAGTGTAGAGGGAGCTTTACTCCGTATCTAACCCCGTGCTGTACCTGTCCTGCGAGTGTTTGATGGGGGCAGTATAGAGGGAGCTTTACTCTGTATCTAACCCCATGTTGTACCTGTCCTGGGAGTGTTTGATGGGCACAGTATAGAGGGAGCTTTACTCTGTATCTAACCCCATGTTGTACCTGTCCTGGGAGTGTTTGATGTGGACAGTGTAGAGGGAGCTTTACTCTGTATCTAACCCCATGTTGTACCTGTCCTGGGAGTGTTTGATGGGGACAGTATAGAGGGAGCTTTACTCTGTATCTAACCCCGTGCTGTGCCTGTCCGGGGAGTGTTTGATGGGGACAGTGTAGAGGGAGCTTTACTCTGTATCTAACCCCGTGCTGTGCCTGTCCGGGGAGTGTTTGATGGGGACAGTGTAGAAGGAGCTTTACTCTGTATCTAGCCCCGTGCTGTATCTGTCCTGGGAGTGTTTGATGGACACAGTGGAGAGGGAGCTTTACTCTGTATCTAACCCCGTGCTGTACCTGTCCTGGGAGTGTTTGATGGGGACAGTGTAGAGGGAGCTTTACTCTGTATCTAACCCCGTGCTGTGCCTGTCCTGGGAGTGTTTGATGGGGACAGTGTAGAGGGAGCTTTACTCTGTATCTAACCCCATGCTGTATCTGTCCTGGGAGTGTTTGATGGGGACAGTGCAGAGGGAGCTTTACCCTGTATCTAACCCCATGCTGTATCTGTCCTGGGAGTGTTTGATGGACACAGTGGAGAGGGAGCTTTACTCTGTATCTAACCCCGTGCTGTGCCTGTCCGGGGAGTGTTTGATGGGGACAGTGTAGAGGGAGCTTTACTCTGTATCTAACCCCGTGTTGTGCCTGTCTGGGGAGTGTTAGATGGGGACAGTGTAGAAGGAGCTTTACTCTGTATCTAACCCCGTGCTGTGCCTGTCCGGGGAGTGTTTGATGGGGACAGTGTAGAGGGAGCTTTACTCTGTATCTAACCCCGTGCTGTATCTGTCCTGGGAGTGTTTGATGGGGACAGTGTAGAGGGAGCTTTACTCTGTATCTAACCAAGTGCTGTACCTGTCCTGGGAGTGTTTGATGTGGACAGTGTAGAGGGAGCTTTACTCTGTATCTAACCCCGTGCTGTACCTGTCCTGGGAGTGTTTGATGGGGACAGTGTAGAGGGAGCTTTACTCGGTACCTAACCCCGTGTTGTACCTGTCCTGGGAGTGTTTGATGGGGACTGTATAGAGGGAGCTTTACTCTGTATCTAACCCCATGTTGTACCTGTCCTGGGAGTGTTTGATGGGGACAGTGTAGAGAGAGCTTTACTCTATCTAACCCCGTAGTGTAGAGGGAGCTTTACGCTGTATCTAACCCTGTGCTGTACCTGTTCTGGGAGTGTTTGATGTGGATAGTGTAGAGGGAGCTTTACTCCGTATCTAACTCCGTGCTGTACCTGTCCTGGGAGTGTTTGATGGGGACAGTATTGAGGGAGCTTTACTCTGTATCTAACCCCATGTTGTACCTGTCCTGGGAGTGTTTGATGGGAACAGTACAGAGGGAGCTTTACTCTGTATCTAACCCCGTGCTGTACCTGTCCTGGGAGTGTTTGATGGGGACAGTGTAGAGGGAGCTTTACTCTGTATCTAACCCCGTGTTGTACCTATCCTGGGAGTGTTTAATGGGGACAGTGTAGAGGGAGCTTTACTCTTTATCTAACCCCGTGCTGTGCCTGTCCTGGGAGTGTTTGATGGGGACAGTGTAGAGGGAGCTTTACTCTGTATCTAACCCCGTGCTGTGCCTGTCCTGGGAGTGTTTGATGAGGACAGTGTAGAGGGAGCTTTACTCTGTATCTAACCCTGTGCTGTACCTGTCCTGGGAGTGTTTGATGGGGACAGTGTAGAGGGGGCTTTACTCTGTATCTAACCCCGTGCTGTGCATGTCCTGGGAGTGTTTGATGGGGACAGTGTAGAGGGAGATTTACTCTGTATCTAACCCCGTGCTGTACCTGTCGTGGGAGTGTTTGATGGGGACAGTGTAGAGAGAGCTTTACTCTATCTAACCCCGTAGTGTAGAGGGAGCTTTACGCTGTATCTAACCCTGTGCTGTACCTGTTCTGGGAGTGTTTGATGTGGACAGTGTAGAGGGAGCTTTACTCCGTATCTAACCCCGTGCTGTACCTGTCCTGGGAGTGTTTGATGGGGGCAGTATAGAGGGAGCTTTACTCTGTATCTAACCCCATGTTGTACCTGTCCTGGGAGTGTTTGATGGGGACAGTACAGAGGGAGCTTTACTCTGTATCTAACCCCGTGCTGTACCTGTCCTGGGAGTGTTTGATGGGGACAGTACAGAGGGAGCTTTGCTCTGTATCTAACCCCGTGCTGTACCTGTCCTGGGAGTGTTTGATGTGGACAGTGTAGAGGGAGCTTTACTCTGTATCTAACCCCATGTTGTACCTGTCCTGGGAGTGTTTGATGGGCACAGTATAGAGGGAGCTTTACTCTGTATCTAACCCCATGTTGTACCTGTCCTGAGAGTGTTTGATGTGGACAGTGTAGAGGGAGCTTTACTCTGTATCTAACCCCATGTTGTACCTGTCCTGGGAGTGTTTGATGGGGACAGTATAGAGGGAGCTTTACTCTGTATCTAACCCCGTGCTGTGCCTGTCCGGGGAGTGTTTGATGGGGACAGTGTAGAGGGAGCTTTACTCTGTATCTAACCCCGTGCTGTACCTGTCCTGCGAGTGTTTGATGGGGACAGTGTAGAGGGAGCTTTCCTCAGTATCTAACCCCGTGCTGTATCTGTCCTGGGAGTGTTTGATGGACACAGTGGAGAGGGAGCTTTACTCTGTATCTAACCCCATGCTGTACCTGTCCTGCGAGTGTTTGATGGGGACAGTGTAGAGGGAGCTTTCCTCTGTATCTAACCCCGTGCTGTGGCTGTCCGGGGAGTGTTTGATGGACACAGTGGAGAGGGAGCTTTACTCTGTATCTAACCCCGTGCTGTGCCTGTCCGGGGAGTGTTTGATGGTGACAGTGTAGAAGGAGCTTTACTCTGTATCTAACCCCGTGCTGTGCCTGTCCGGGGAGTGTTTGATGGGGACAGTGTAGAAGGAGCTTTACTCTGTATCTAGCCCCGTGCTGTATCTGTCCTGGGAGTGTTTGATGGACACAGTGGAGAGGGAGCTTTACTCTGTATCTAACCCCGTGCTGTACCTGTCCTGGGAGTGTTTGATGGGGACAGTGTAGAGGGAGCTTTACTCTGTATCTAACCCCATGCTGTATCTGTCCTGGGAGTGTTTGATGGGGACAGTGCAGAGGGAGCTTTACTCTGTATCTAACCCCATGCTGTATCTGTCCTGGGAGTGTTTGATGGACACAGTGGAGAGGGAGCTTTACTCTGTATCTAACCCCGTGCTGTGCCTGTCCGGGGAGTGTTTGATGGTGACAGTGTGGAGGGAGCTTTACTCTGTATCTAACCCCGTGTTGTGCCTGTCTGGGGAGTGTTAGATGGGGACAGTGTAGAAGGAGCTTTACTCTGTATCTAACCCCGTGCTGTACCTGTCCTGGGAGTGTTTGATGGGGACAGTGTAGAGGGAGCTTTACTCTGTATCTAACCCCGTGCTGTATCTGTCCTGGGAGTGTTTGATGGGGACAGTGTAGAGGGAGCTTTACTCTGTATCTAACCCCGTGCTGTACCTGTCCTGGCAGTGTTTGATGGGGACAGTGTAGAGGGAGCTTTACTCTGTATCTAACCCCGTGCTGTACCTGTCGTGGGAGTGTTTGATGGGGACACTGTTGCAAGTCAAAGAGGGGAATCCCTGGAGGAGGTCACCTTTCAAAAGGTTTGTGAATCATTGCTCCTGCCCCACTTAAGCAGTGGCACATCCAGGGAAATGTCACCAGCACCCCCTCCTGGCCGATTAACGTTGCTGTGTGAGCTGTGGTGGATAACGCGATCCAGCTATTATGGGATAATCATGACTGCCAGTTCCACCTGCATTATAACCAAACCATCCTGCACTGAACTTTCACCTTGTTTAATGAAAATTATCTTAAGAAACGCTGTGATTTGACTTGCCTTCTGTTGGTTCCATGCTCGATATTGTGGATGCTTGATGCACATGCGGATGAGGCTGGCCAACAGCAGAGCTGCCATCATGCAGGGACACACAAACTTCCACAGATACTTGTAGAGGACAAAAGGACGATGACCAATCATCGCCTGGATATCATCCATAAACCTGCAATAAACAACTTCAGTGAAAACACTTTCAGTATTCCCATCCTGGAGGGAAAAAAAACAGCCACAGTCCGGAGACTCATCACTCTCCAGTTACAACTCCTGGGAGTGTTTGATGGGGACAGTGTAGAGGGAGCTTTACTCTGTATCTAACCCGTGCTGTACCTGTCCTGGGAGTGTTTGATGGGGACGGTGTAGAGGGAGCTTTACTCTGTATCTAACCCCGTGCTGTATCTGTCCTGGGATGTTTGATGGGGACAGTGTAGAGGGAGCTTTACCCTGTATCTAACCCCGTGCTGTACCTGTCCTGGGAGTGTTTGATGGGGACAGTGTAGAGGGAGCTTTACTCTGTATCTAACCCCGTGCTGTACCTGTCCTGGGAGTGTTTGATGGGGACAGTGTAGAGGGAGCTTTACTCTGTATCTAACCCCGTGTTTGATGTGGACAGTGTACAAGAGAATATTGCCCCTACTCCAAAGATGGCATTAAGCAAATGGCAACTAATGGATGATACCAGATACTTTGCAAAGAACCTCTCACCATGAAATGCGAGTCCCCAGACCCTGACACACCATGTTGTAGCTGCCATCACCCCCCCTCCCCGACCTGTTGTCCTCGGTCCCAGAGTTTCCTCAGCACAGACACTCATTAGTATGTCAGAAATTCACAAATTTCCTGGGCAATTTCCGTGCAGTCCTTCTGTCGCGACTTCCGGGCATCTCCCAGGATTCCTCCCGGGCACAAGCCCACCGCCCTCCCAGGTAAATGATTGGAATTTAATAATCAGCGTTATCACACGAAAGAGGAAAAGGGACACAGGAAAGAGAAAGTGGGAGAAATAGAAAAGAGATGACAAAGCTGTAACAGAGATAATGAAGACTGAAAATGGAGCCTGAGCTCGGGGACTGAAACTTACTTGTCAGCTCCATAGATCCACGAGACAGCAATCAACTCAAACAGAACCACCAAGATCAGAGGGAGGGTCGCAGAGTAATCATCAAACATGGCGACAAAGTAGTTTCCAGACCGCTGGGTAAAAATCATTCCAATAATGAATCCCACCATGCAGCAGAACGCTGGAAAGAAAAAGGATGTGTGAGCTGACTCGATGGGATAAGGGCCAGGCGAGGAGCTGAACGGTCTCCTCCGATGACACGCAACAGAGAAAGGGCAAAAGCAGCACAGATCACACTTGATATGTTGTGGTTCAGAGATTACATTTGTGCAGAATTGTGGGGGAGGGGGTGTTGATGGGGAGCGAGGAGCTGAATCTGAATCAGAGCCAATATCAGTTACAACCGGTATTTATACAGCGTTGCTCAAACCGTAAATATCCCAAAGATCTTCACAGGAATAATCACCAAACAAAAAATTAACTCCCACCACAGGAGATATTAGGACCGGGGACGAAAAGCTTGGTGAGAGAGTTTGAAGGAGCGTCTGAAAGGAGAGGGAGAAGGTGGAGATTCGGGAGGGAATCTTCAGGAACCTCAGCCACCGATGGTGGAATGATTAAAACGAGGGACGGGCAAGAGGTCAGAATTGGAGGAGACCAATTTACTAACTTGATAGAGTTTTTCGGGAGGTCACTAAGATGATTGATGCAGGTAGGGCAGTGGATGTTGTCTATATGGACTTCAGTAAGGCCTTTGACAAGGTCCCTCATGGTAGACTAGTACAAAAGGTGAAGTCACACGGGATCAGGAGTGAGCTGGCAAGGTGGATACAGAACTGGCTAGGTCATAGAAGGCAGAGAGTAGCAATGGAAGGATGCTTTTCTAATTGGAGGGCTGTGACCAGTGGTGTTCCACAGGGATCAGTGCTGGGACCTTTGCTGTTTGTAGTATATATAGATGATTTGGAGGAAAATGTAACTGGTCTGATTAGTAAGTTTGCAGACGACACAAAGGTTGGTAGAATTGCGGATAGCGATGAGGACTGTCAGAGGATACAGCAGGATTTAGATTGTTTGGAGACTTGGGCGGAGAGATGGCAGATGGAGTTTAATCCGGACAAATGTGAGGTAATGTATTTTGGAAGGTCTAATACAGGTAGGGAATATACAGTGAATGGTAGAACCCTCAAGAGTATTGAAAGTCAGAGAGATCTAGGAGTACAGGTCCACAGGTCACTGAAAGGGGCAACACAGGTGGAGAAGGTAGTCAAGAAGGCATACGGCATGCTTGCCTTCATTGGCCGGGGCATTGAGTATAAGAATTGGCAAGTCATGTTGCAGCTGTATAGAACCTTAGTTAGGCCACACTTGGAGTATAGTGTTCAATTCTGGTCGCCACACTACCAGAAGGATGTGGAGGCTTTAGAGAGGGTGCAGAAGAGATTTACCAGAATGTTGCCTGGTATGGAGGGCATTAGCTATGAGGAGCGGTTGAATAAACTCGGTTTGTTCTCACTGGAACGACGGAGGTTGAGGGGCGACCTGATAGAGGTATACAAAATTATGAGGGGCATAGACAGAGTGGATAGTCAGAGGCTTTTCCCCAGGGTAGAGGGGTCAATTACTAGGGGGCATAGGTTTAACGTGAGAGGGGCAAGGTTTAGAGTAGACGTACGAGGCAAGTTTTTTTACACAGAGGATAGTGGGTGCCTGGAACTCGCTACCGGAGGAGGTGGTGGAAGCAGGGACGGTAGTGACATTTAAGGGGCATCTTGACAAATACATGAATAGGATGGGAATAGAGGGATACGGACCCAGGAAGTGTAGAAGATTGTAGTTTAGTCGGGCAGCATGGTCGGCACGGGCTTGGAGGGCCGAAGGGCCTGTTCCTGTGCTGTACATTTCTTTGTTCTTTGTTCTTTTGAGAGCAGAATCCACAGACGATTTTCAGGGTAACGGACATGTATAATCTCAGAGGTTTGCCTGGGGAGGAATGGAGATGGTAGCGAAGGAATGGGGTTCAAGACTAGGAGCTCAATGGTTTCAGGCTTCTGAATATTTAGTTGGGAGGAAAGTTCTGCTCATTCAGTATTGGAATCGAACAAACAGCGCGAGGATCGAGAGAGGCAGAGCGAGGAGCGAGGGATAGTGAGGATCGAGGGACAGAGTGAGGATCGAGGGACAGTGAGGATCGAGGGACAGTGAGGATCGAGGGACAGTGAGGATCGAGGGACAGTGAGGATCGAGGGAGAGTGAGGATCGAGGGAGAGTGAGGATCGAGGGAGAGTGAGGATCGAGGGAGAGTGAGGATCGAGGGAGAGTGAGGATCGAGGGACAGAGTGAGGATCGAAGGGCAGAGTGAGGATCGAGGGATAGTGAGGATCGAGGAATAGTGAGGATCGAGGGAGAGTGAGGATAGAGGGAGAGTGAGGATCGAGGGAGAGTGAGGATCGAGGGAGAGTGAGGATCGAGGGAGAATCGAGGGAGAGTGAGGATCGAGGGAGAGTGAGGATCGAGGGGCAGAGTGAGGATCGAGGGGCAGTGAGGATCGAGGGGCAGAGTGAGGATCGAGGGATAGTGAGGATCGAGGGATAGTGAGGATCGAGGGATAGTGAGGATCGAGGGATAGTGAGGATCGAGGGATAGTGAGGATCGAGGGACAGAGTGACGATCGATGAATAGTGAGGATTGAGGGATAGTGAGGATCGAGGGATAGTGAGGATCGAGGGGCAGTGTGAGGATCGAGGGGCAGAGTGAGGATCGAGGCATAGTGAGGATCGAGGGACAGAATGAGGATCGAGGGGCAGTGTGAGGATCGAGAGACAGTGAGGATCGAGGGATAGAGAGGATCGAGGGACAGAGTGAGGATCGAGGGACAGAATGAGGATCGAGGGGCAGTGTGAGGATCGAGAGACAGTGAGGATCGAGGGATAGAGAGGATCGAGGGACAGAGTGAGGATCGAGGGACAGAGTGAGGATCGAGGGACAGTGAGGATCGAGGGATAGTGAGGATCGAGGGATAGTGAGGATCGAGGGACAGAGTGAGGATCGAGGGGCAGTGTGAGGATCGAGAGACAGTGAGGATCGAGGGATAGAGAGGATCGAGGGACAGAGTGAGGATCGAGGGACAGAGTGAGGATCGAGGGACAGTGAGGATCGAGGGATAGTGAGGATCGAGGGGCAGAGTGAGGATCGAGAGACAGTGAGGATCGAGGGGCAGAGTGAGGATCGAGGGACAGTGACGATCGAGGGACAGAGTGAGGATCGAGGGATAGTGAGGATCGAGGGATAGTGAGGATCGAGGGATAGTGAGGATCGAGGGATAGTGAGGATCGAGGGATAGTGAGGATCGAGGGATAGTGAGGATCGAGGGATTGTGAGGATCGAGGGACAGTAAGGATCGAGGGACAGAGTGAGGATCGAGGGACAGAGTGAGGATCGAGGGACAGTGAGGATCGAGGGATAGTGAGGATCGAGGGGCAGAGTGAGGATCGAGGGACAGTGAGGACTGAGGGATAGTGAGGATCGAGGCGCCGAGTGAGAATCGAGGGACAGAGTGAGGATCGAGGGACAGTGAGGATCGAGGGACAGTGAGGATCGAGGGGCAGAGTGAGGATCGAGGGACAGTGAGGACTGAGGGATAGTGAGGTTCGAGGCGCAGAGTGAGGATCGAGGGACAGCGTGAGGATCGAGGGACAGAGTGAGGATCGAGGGACAGTGTGAGGATCGAGGGACAGTGTGAGGATCGAGGGACAGTGTGAGGATCGAGGGACAGAGTGAGGATCGAGGGACAGAGTGAGGATCGAGGGATAGCGAGGGGCAGAGTGAGGATCGAGGGACAGAGTGAAGATGGAGGGACAGAGTGAGGATGGAGGGACAGAGTGAGGATGGAGGGACAGAGTGAGGGTCGAGGGACAGAGTGAGGATCGAGGGACAGAGTGAGGATGGAGGGACAGAGTGAGGATGGAGGGACAGAGTGAGGATGGAGGGACAGAGTGAAGATCGAGGAGCAGAGTGAGGATCGAGGAGCAGAGTGAGGATCGAGGAGCAGAGTGAGGATCGAGGAGCAGAGTGAGGATCGAGGGACAGAGTGAGGATCGAGGGATAGTGAGGATCGAGGGATAGTGAGGATCGAGGAATAGTGAGGATCGAGGGAGAGTGAGGATCGAGGGAGAGTGAGGATCGAGGGAGAGTGAGGATCGAGGGAGAGTGAGGATCGAGGGACAGAGTGAGGATCGAGGGAGAGAGAGGATCGAGGGAGAGTGAGGATTGAGGGAGAGTGAGGATTGAGGGACGGAGTGAGGATCAAGGGAGTGAGAATGGAAGGACAGAGTGAGGGTGGAGGGACAGAGTGAGGATCGAGGGACAGAGTGAGGATCGAGGGACAGAGTGAGGATCGAGGGGCAGAGTGAGGATCGAGGGGCAGAGTGAGGATCGAGGGGCAGAGTGAGGATCGAGGGGCAGAGTGAGGATCGAGGGGCAGAGTGAGGGTCGAGGGACAGAGTGAGTGTCGAGGGACAGAGTGAGTGTCGAGGGACAGAGTGAGTGTCGAGGGACAGAGTGAGGGTCGAGGGACAGAGTGAGGGTCGAGGGACAGAGTGAGGGTCGAGGGACAGAGTGAGGGTCGAGGGACAGAGTGAGGGTCGAGGGACAGAGTGAGGGTCGAGGGACAGAGTGAGGGTCGAGGGACAGAGTGAGGGTCGAGGGACAGAGTGAGGGTCGAGGGACAGAGTGAGGGTCGAGGGACAGAGTGAGGGTCGAGGGACAGAGTGAGGGTCGAGGGACAGGTTGAGGCTCGAGGGATAGTGAGGATCGAGGGATAGTGAGGATCGAGGGATAGTGAGGATCGAGGGATAGTGAGGATCGAGGGAGAGAGTGAAAATCGAGTGATAGTGAGAATCGAGGGACAGAGTGAGGATTGAGGGATAGAGTGAGGATCGAGTAACGTGTGAGGATTGAGGGACAGAGTGAGGATCGAGGGACAGAGTGAGGATCGAGGGATAGAGTGAGGATCGAGGGACAGTGAGGATCGAGGGACAGAGTGAGGATCGAGGGACAGAGTGAGGATCGAGGGACAGAGTGAGGATCGAGGGACAGTGAGGATCGAGGGACAGAGTGAGGATCGAGGGACAGAGTGAGGATCGAGGGAGAGTGAGGATCGAGGGAGAGTGAGGATCGAGGGACAGAGTGAGGATCGAGGGACAGAGTGAGGATCGAGGGACAGAGTGAGGATCGAGGGACAGAGTGAGGATCGAGGGACAGAGTGAGGATCGAGGGACAGAGTGAGGATCGAGGCAGTGCGAGGATCGAGGGACAGAGTGAGGATCGAGGGACAGAGTGAGGATCGAGGCAGTGCGAGGATCGAGGGACAGAGTGAGGATCGAGGCAGTGCGAGGATATGTTTTTGGATGATGCCGAGTGGCCGGATGTAGAAATGGGAGAGGGTCCAGGACCGATGGTCCGGGTTCCCGGTAGGTTTGTGAGGACCAGAAGACAATGATATGAATGGAAGCTGGTGAGGGAATTTCACCCAGTGGACAATATTGGAGAGGCATTGGAGGAGGATGGACACATCAACAATCACTCGGCTGAGGCAGGGCGAGGTGGCCAAATTGAAATGGTGACAGGTGTTTTTCAGGTCCACAGTTTTCAACATCGGTCTCTGGGTACTTGACAAACAATCATTCAGCCACTGGCAGTCTTGATTCAATCACGCCAGTGCGTATTACCTGTGAAAATGGACTTCCTTCTAGACAGAGAGGGGAAGTTGTCAAGGAGAGGAGTGAGAATTCCTTGCATATTCCCAAACATTGTGCTCATCCCCAAGTTCAGCAGCATCAGAAAAAACAGGATAGACCAAAATGGTGAGGCCGGGAAGTGTGTGATTGCTTCTGTGAAAGCAATGAACGCGAGACCTGTACCCTCAACACCCTGGGTCAGAGGCAGAATCAACACATTAGTCCAACATCGTCAAGCAGCATTGTGTTTTCAGGCAAAATCAATTAGGGCTCTGATAGTAACAAAACATCTCTTCATTCAACCCACTTCAGAATCCCAATGGATCAAACCCTTTCCCATTCACTCCCACTGTACAGAATCCCAATGGATCAAACCCCTTCCCATTCACTCCCACTGTACAGAATCCCAATGGATCAAACCCCTTCCCATTCACTCCCACTGTACAGAATCCCAATGGATCAAACCCCTTCCCATTCACTCCCACTGTACAGAATCCCAATGGATCAAACCCTTTCCCATTCACTCCCACTTCAGAATCCCAATGGATCAAACCCTTTCCCATTCACTCCCACTGTACAGAATCCCAATGGATCAAACCCCTTCCCATTCACTCCCACTGTACAGAATCCCAATGGATCAAACCCTTTCCCATTCACTCCCACTGTACAGAATCCCAATGGATCAAACCCCTTCCCATTCACTCCCACTGTACAGAATCCCAATGGATCAAACCCTTTCCCATTCACTCCCACTGTACAGAATCCCAATGGATCAAACCCCTTCCCATTCACTCCCACTGTACAGAATCCCAATCGATCAAACCCCTTCCCATTCACCCCCACTGTACAGAATCCCAATGGATCAAACCCCTTCCCATTCACTCCCACTGTACAGAATCCCAATCGATCAAACCCCTTCCCATTCACCCCCACTGTACAGAATCCCAATGGATCAAACCCTTTCCCATTCACTCCCACTGTACAGAATCCCAATGGATCAAACCCCTTCCCATTCACTCCCACTGTACAGAATCCCAATCGATCAAACCCTTTCCCATTCACTCCCACTGTACAGAATCCCAATGGATCAAACCCCTTCCCATTCACTCCCACTGTACAGAATCCCAATCGATCAAACCCCTTCCCATTCACCCCCACTGTACAGAATCCCAATGGATCAAACCCTTTCCCATTCACTCCCACTGTACAGAATCCCAATGGATCAAACCCCTTCCCATTCACTCCCACTGTACAGAATCCCAATCGATCAAACCCCTTCCCATTCACTCCCACTGTACAGAATCCCAATGGATCAAACCGCTTCCCATTCACTCCCACTGTACAGAATCCCAATCGATCAAACCCCTTCCCATTCACCCCCACTGTACAGAATCCCAATCGATCAAACCCTTTCCCATTCACTCCCACTGTACAGAATCCCAATCGATCAAACCCCTTCCCATTCACCCCCACTGTACAGAATCCCAATGGATCAAACCCTTTCCCATTCACTCCCACTGTACAGAATCCCAATGGATCAAACCCCTTCCCATTCACTCCCACTGTACAGAATCCCAATCGATCAAACCCTTTCCCATTCACTCCCACTGTACAGAATCCCAATGGATCAAACCCCTTCCCATTCACTCCCACTGTACAGAATCCCAATGGATCAAACCCCTTCCCATTCACCCCCACTGTACAGAATCCCAATGGATCAAACCCTTTCCCATTCACTCCCACTGTACAGAATCCCAATGGATCAAACCCTTTCCCATTCACTCCCACTGTACAGAATCCCAATCGATCAAACCCTTTCCCGTTCACTCCCACTGTACAGAATCCCAATGGATCAAACCCTTTCCCATTCACTCCCACTGTACAGAATCCCAATGGATCAAACCCCTTCCCATTCACTCCCACTGTACAGAATCCCAATGGATCAAACCCTTTCCCGTTCACTCCCACTGTACAGAATCCCAATGGATCAAACCCCTTCCCATTCACTCCCACTGTACAGAATCCCAATGGATCAAACCCTTTCCCATTCACCCCCACTGTACAGAATCCCAATGGATCAAACCCCTTCCCATTCACTCCCACTGTACAGAATCCCAATGGATCAAACCCCTTCCCATTCACCCCCACTGTACAGAATCCCAACGGATCAAACCCTTTCCCATTCACTCCCACTGTACAGAATCCCAATGGATCAAACCGCTTCCCATTCACTCCCACTGTACAGAATCCCAATGGATCAAATCCCTTCCCATTCACCCCCACTGTACAGAATCCCAATGGATCAAACCCCTTCCCATTCACTCCCACTGTACAGAATCCCAATGGATCAAATCCCTTCTCATTCACTCCCACTGTACAGAATCCCAATGGATCAAACCCTTTCCCATTCACTCCCACTGTACAGAATCCCAATGGATCAAACCCTTTCCCATTCACTCCCACTGTACAGAATCCCAATGGATCAAACCCCTTCCCATTCACCCCCACTGTACAGAAGCCCAATGGATCAAACCCTTTCCCGTTCACTCCCACTGTACAGAATCCCAATGGATCAAACCCTTTCCCGTTCACTCCCACTGTACAGCATCCCAATGGATCAAACCGCTTCCCATTCACTCCCACTGTACAGCATCCCAATGGATCAAACCGCTTCCCATTCACTCCCACTGTACAGAATCCCAATGGATCAAACCCTTTCCCATTCACTCCCACTGTACAGAATCCCAATGGATCAAACCCTTTCCCGTTCACTCCCACTGTACAGCATCCCAATGGTCAAACCCCTTCCCATTCACTCCCACTGTACAGAATCCCAATGGATCAAACCCTTTCCCATTCACTCCCACTGTACAGAATCCCAATGGATCAAACCGCTTCCCATTCACTCCCACTGTACAGAATCCCAATGGATCAAACCCTTTCCCATTCACTCCCACTGTACAGAATCCCAATGGATCAAACCGCTTCCCATTCACTCCCACTGTACAGAATCCCAATGGATCAAACCCTTTCCCATTCACCCCCACTGTACAGAATCCCAATGGATCAAACCCTTTCCCATTCACTCCCACTGTACAGAATCCCAATGGATCAAACCCCTTCCCATTCACCCCCACTGTACAGAATCCCAATGGATCAAATCCCTTCCCATTCACTCCCACTGTACAGAATCCCAATGGATCAAACCCCTTCCCATTCACTCCCACTGTACAGGATCCCAATGGATCAAACCGCTTCCCATTCACTCCCACTGTACAGAATCCCAATGGATCAAACCGCTTCCCATTCACTCCCACTGTACAGAATCCCAATGGATCAAACGCTTTCCCATTCACTCCCACTGTACAGAATCCCAATGGATCAAACCCTTTCCCATTCACCCCCACTGTACAGAATCCCAATCGATCAAACCCTTTCCCGTTCACTCCCACTGTACAGAATCCCAATGGATCAAACTGCTTCCCATTCACCCCCACTGTACAGAATCCCAATGGATCAAATCCCTTCCCATTCACTCCCACTGTACAGAATCCCAATGGATCAAACCGCTTCCCATTCACTCCCACTGTACAGAATCCCAATGGATCAAACGCTTTCCCATTCACTCCCACTGTACAGAATCCCAATGGATCAAACCCTTTCCCATTCACTCCCACTGTACAGAATCCCAATGGATCAAACCGCTTCCCATTCACTCCCACTGTACAGAATCCCAATGGATCAAACGCTTTCCCATTCACTCCCACTGTACAGAATCCCAATGGATCAAACCCTTTCCCATTCACCCCCACTGTACAGAATCCCAATGGATCAAACCGCTTCCCATTCACTCCACTGTACAGAATCCCAATGGACTGAACCCTTTCCTATTCATTCCCATTGTATTGAATTCCAGTTTGATAAACTAGCAGGAGCAGATTACCTTTTGCATTTCTTGTTCGAGGAGACACTGCTGGATATGATAAGGGATTAATTCTGACCTCGCTGAGTCAAACCATTCTCTGTATTGCTTGTTCGACACAATTGAAAAGTTGAGAGATTCTGGAATTAAACTTGAGTTTAAAACTCCATTGTCAATCATGTCAATCACTTTGAGGCTGTTCCTGAAACACAGCAAGCAACAAGTCGCTAATAATCTACTAATCAATAATTACTAATCAATAACTACACACCATGAAAACCTCAAACACCCTGTGAAATCAACTCCCAATAACTCAACAACCTCAGTATTGTGCGGAGACTGAATGGATCGAATTGTTAAACTTTTCCCATAACAGACACAGCAACTGAAAACATCACCTTACACTTTAAAATCTTTTCAGAAGAAACCGATATATAATCCTTTCATGAAAAATCGCTGTTTAAGCCCCCTAGTTAACAGCTTTTTAGCAGAATAATATTTTACAAAGGAGGTGACATTGCTCAAATTTCTCTCTATCAATGAAAGTAATCACGTGCCAAACCTTTGCACACATTTCCGGGTCAGTACATTAGCTCGGAATCCCAGCACTGCAAAAACAACTAACGTGGCAAACACAGATGTCAGGAAGTTGATGATGGAGACGAGGAAAGCATCAAAGTGGCAATTATTGGTGCGGCTATTGTAGCTGGAATAAGCAATGACACTGCCGAAGCCCAGGCCGAGGGCAAAGAAGACTTGGGTAGCAGCTTGTCGCCAGACTTGGGTGTCAACCAGAATCTCAAGCTGAAAAACATGCAAACAAACGTAAATAGGGACAGAAAGTAGTCCGGATTTTACCCTAATTATGTCCTTCGCGGTGAACACAGCGTCACCCAGTAATCTAAAGCTTCCATGATCTATGGACTGCTTGGCCATTCCCAGGGAACCAGGGTCGCCTGGCTGAGATTCCCTCAGTCACTGAGCGAATCCCCTCCCTCAGTCACTGAGCGAATCCCCCCAGCACCATCCCCCACCCACCAGACACCGAGCGAATCCCCTCCCTCAGTCACTGAGCGAAGCCCCCCAGCACCATCCCCCCACCAGACACCGAGCGAATCCCCTCCCTCAGTCACTGAGCGAATCCCCCCAGCACCATCCCCCCACCAGACACCGAGCGAATCCCTTCCCTCAGTCACTGAGCAAAGCCCCCCAGCACCATCCCCCCACCAGACACCGAGCGAATCCCCTCCCTCAGTCACTGAGCGAATCCCCCCAGCACCATCCCCCCACCAGACACCGAGCGAATCCCCTCCCTCAGTCACTGAGCGAATCCCCCCAGCACCATCACCCCCCCACCAGACACCGAGCGAATCCCTTCCCTCAGTCACTGAGCGAAGCCCCCCAGCACCATCCCCCCCCCACCAGACACCGAGCGAATCCCCTCCCTCAGTCACTGAGCATAGCCCCCCAGCACCATCCCCCCCCCCCACCAGACACCGAGCGAATCCCCTCCCTCAGTCACTGAGCGAAGCCCCCCAGCACCATCCCCCCACCAGACACCGAGCGAATCCCCTCCCTCAGTCACTGAGCATAGCCCCTCAGCACCATCCCCCCCCCCACCAGACACCGAGCGAATCCCCTCCCTTAGTCACTGAGCATAGCCCCCCAGCACCATCCCCCCCCACCAGACACCGTGCGAATCCCCTCCCTCAGTCACTGAGCGAAGCCCCCCAGCACCATCCCCCCCCCACCAGACACCGAGCGAATCCCCTCCCTCAGTCACTGAGCATAGCCCCCCAGCACCATCCCCCCCCACCAGACACCGAGCGAATCCCCTCCCTCAGTCACTGAGCATAGCCCCCCAGCACCATCCCCCCCCACCAGACACCGAGCGAATCCCCTCTCAGTCACTGAGCATAGCCCACCAGCAGCCCCCCCCCACCAGACACCGAGCGAATCCTCTCCCTCAGTCACTGAGCATAGCCCCCAGCAGCCCCCCCCACCAGACACCGAGCGAATCCCCTCCCTCAGTCACTGAGCATAGCCCCCCAGCACTCCGCCCCCACCAGACACCGAGCGAATCCCCTCCCTCAGTCACTGAGCGAAGCCCCCCAGCACCATTCCCCCCCACGCCCACCAGACACCGAGCGAAGCTCCTACCCCAGTCACTGAGCAAAGCCCCTCCCCATGTCACTGAGCAAAGCCCCTCCCCATGTCACTGAGCGAAGCCCCTCCCCAGTCACTGAGCGAAGCCCCTCCCCAGACACTGAGCGAAGCCCCTCCCCAGACACTGAGCGAAGCACCTGCCCCAGACACTGAGCGAAGCCCCTCCCCAGTCACTGAGCGAAGCCCCTCCCCTAGTCACTGAGCGAAGCCCCTCCCCCAGTCACTGAGCGAAGCCCCACCCCCAGTCACTGAGCGAAGCCCCTCCCCCAGTCACTGAGCGAAGCCCCACCCCCAGTCACTGAGCGAAGCCCCTCCCCCAGTCACTGAGCGAAGCCCCTCCCCCAATCACTGAGCGAAGCCCCTCCCCCAGTCACTGAGCAAAGCCCCTCCCCCAGTCGCTGAGCGAAGCCCCTCCCCCAGTCACTGAGCGAAGCCCCTCCCCCAGTCGCTGAGCGAAGCCCCTCCCCCAATCGCTGAGCGAAGCCCCTCCCCCAGTCACTGAGCGAAGCCCCTCCCCCAGTCACTGAGCGAAACCCCTCCCCCAGTCACTGAGCGAAGCCCCACCCCCAGTCACTGAGCGAAGCCCCTCCCCCAGTCACTGAGCGAAGCCCCTCCCCAGACACTGAGCGAAGCCCCTCCCCAGTCACTGAGCGCAGCCCCTCCCCAGTCACTGAGCGAAGCCCCTCCCCCATCACTGAGCGAAGCCCCTCCCCAAACACTGAGCGAAGCCCCTCCCCAGTCACTGAGCAAAGCCCCTCCCCCAGTCAGAGCGAAGCCCCTCCCCCAGTCACTAAGCGAAGCCCCTCCCCAGACACTGAGCGAAGCCCCTCCCCCAGTCACTGAGCGCAGCCCCTCCCCCAGTCACTGAGCGAAGCCCCTACCCCAGTCACTGAGCGAAGGCCCTCCCCAGACACTGAGTGAAGCCCCTCCCCCAGTCACTGAGCGAAGCCCCTCCCCCAGTCACTGAGCGAATCCCCTCCCCCAGACACTGAGCGAAGCCCCTCCCCCAGTCACTGAGCGAAGCCCCTCCCCCAGTCACTGAGCGAAGCCCCTCCCCCAGTCACTGAGCGAAGCCCCTCCCCCGACATTGAGCGAAGCCCCTCCCCCAGTCACGGAGCGCAGCCCCTCCCCCAGTCACTGAGCGCAGCCCCTCCCCCAGTCACTGAGCGAAGCCCCTCCCCCAAACACTGAGCAAAGCCCCTCCCCGACATTGAGCAAAGCCCCTCCCCCAAACACTGAGCAAAGCCCCTCCCCCAGTCACTGAGCGAAGCCCCTCCCCCAGTCACTGATTGAAGCCCCTCCCCAGTCACTGAGCGAAGCCCCTCCCCCAGTAATTGAGCGACGCCCCTCCCCAGTCACTGAGCGAAGCCCCTCCCCCAGTCACTGAGTGAAGCTCCTCCCCAGACAGAGCAAAGCCCCTCCCCCAGTCACTGAGAGATGCCCCTCCCCAGTCACTGAGTCACTGAGTGAAGCCCCTCCCCAGTCACTGAGCGAAGCCCCTCCCCTGACACTGAGCAAAGCCCCTCCCCCAGTCACTGAGCGAAGCTCCTCCCCCAGTCACTGAGTGAAGCTCCTCCCCCAGTCACTGAGTGAAGCCCCTCCCCCAGTCACTGAGTGAAGCCCCTCCCCAGTCACTGAGCAAAGCCCCTCCCCCAGACACTGAGAGAAGCCCCTCCCTCAGACACTGAGTGAAGCCCCTCTCCCAGACATGGAGAAAAGCCCCTCCCCAGACACAGAGTAAAGCCCCTCCCCCAGACACAGAGCAAAGCCACTCCCCCAGACACTGAGCAAAGCCCCTCCCCCATACACGGAGCAAAGCCCCTACCCCAGACACTGAGCGAAGCCCCTCCCCCAGACACTGAGCGAAGCCCCTCCCCCAGACACTGAGCGAAGCCCCTGCCCCAGACACTGAGCGAAGCCCCTCCCCCAGACACTGAGCAAAGCCCCTCCCCCAGACACTGAGTGAAGCCCCTCTACCAGACACGGAGCAAAGCCCCTCCCCCAGGCAGAGAGAAGTCCCTCCCCCAGACACTGAGCAAAGCCCCTCTCCCAGACATGGAGCAAAGCTCCTCCCCCAGACACTGAGCAAAGCCCCTCCCCCAGGCACTGGGAGAAGCCCCTCCCCCAGGCACTGGGAGAAGCCCCTCCCCCAGACACTGAGTCAAGCCCCTCTCCCAGACACGGAGAAAAGCCCCTCCCCCAGACACAGAGTAAAGCCCCTCCCCCAGACACAGAGCAAAGCCCCCCCCCAGACACTGAGCGAATCCCCTACCCCAGACACTGAGCGAAGCCCCTCCCCCAGACACTGAGCGAAGCCCCTCCCCCAGACACTGAGCGAAGCCCCTCCCCCAGACACTGAGCAAAGCCCCTCCCCCAGACACTGAGCAAAGCCCCTCCCCCAGACACTGAGCAAAGGCCCTCCCCCACACACTGAGCGAAGCCCCTCCCCCAGACACTGAGCAAAACCCCTCCCCCACACACTGAGCGATGCCCCTCCCCCAGACACTGAGTGAAGCCCCTCCCCAGTCACTGAGTGAAACCCCTCCCCCAGTCACTGAGTGAAACCCCTCCCCCAGTCAGTGTCTCGGAGTGAAACCCCACCCTTTTCCCCCTTTACCTTGGGTGTGAACATGTAGCGAATTCCATCCAAAGCACCTTCTAGAAGGAGGCCTCGAACGAGGAAACAGAAGAGGACGACGTAAGGGAAGATGGAGCTGAAGTACATAACCTGCAGGATAAATAGCCGCACGGGTGTTACCCTGACTCTGATAGTGCAATGTGTTTATGCTCAGAAATCCTGTGCAAGTGAGAAACATTCTAGTGAAGACGCGGAGTCCATTCAGCCCATCCCAGAATCCCGTCATTCCAATGGGTCCATCACCCCCATCCCAGGCTCTCCTTGTTCAGCTGTATTTCAAACCCCATATTCCCTCCAGCACTGTGGCCACTTAGTGTCACTCCTGCGTTGTCCATCTCCCTCCTGAGCACCTCCACTCTCAGATCCCTCCTTCGTCAGCTCCAGTCTCTCAGTCCATTTCTAACTCCACTATAAACTCTGCTGTGTCCCACATGGAGTTGCCCCACCCTGCCCTGCAACAAGCCTCACCTGCCCTGCAACAAGCCTCACCTGCCCTGCAACAAGCCTCACCTGCCCTGCAACAAGCCTCACCTGCCCTGCAACAAGCCTCACCTGCCCTGCAACAAGCCTCACCTGTCCTCTTGGCTGGCACTCTGCCCCAACATTCAATTCAAAATATTGTTCTTTTCTTCAAGTCTTGCTACATTCTACTTCTGTGACCTCCTCCAGACTTCACATTCTGTCCTTCAACCTTTAGTTTTCCGCACTGCATTTCGTCCTCTTTCTGAACCACAATTTGGAGAATGTAGCACAGAGCTGGCCATTCGGCCCTTCGAACCTGCTATTCCATCCAATAAGATCTGGGCTGATCTAGCTGTTACCTCAAGTTCACTTTCCTGTCCGCCTCCCAGAACCTCTTGTCTATCAAAGATCTGTCTAAATCTGCCTTGAATAAATTCAATGCCTCTGCTGTTTTCTAGGGAAGAGAACTCTCCAGACCAACAACCCAACCGTCCGAGAGATGTGGGACTGCCGAAGGCTCCACATTCGGAACCTGACCCCATCTCTCCAACCTGAAAAATCTCCCTGAAAAATTCTCAATTCCACCTTTTATCCCAAACCCTCAGACATCTTGTTAAACTCTCCATTCCAACTCTGCCCAAAGGAATATTTTCTAAATTAAAGGTGCCCCAGTGGAAGTTGTCCTTCTCCATCTGCAGACAGCATTCATTCTCATTCAGAAGGTGCTCTTTCTGAGACGGATTCTCTCTGGGGCAGCAGCTACACAGATCAGTATACATTCTAGCTACCGAAGCACTGTCGAAGGGGCAATGAGATAGATCCCGTAGTGGCTGGGGCTTACACACAGACAGGGAGCCCCGTCCGCCGGGAGCCCACTTGTCACTGGCTGCGAAAGAGGAAATATTGAACTTGTGGGGTTCATTGATTACCTTCCCTGAGGATTTGATTCCTTTGATCATGGCGAGACAAACAATCACCCAGGCAGCGAGCAGGCAGCCAGTCATGGTGGGATCCAGTCCTCCACTCTCACTGATGGAGTTGGTGATGTTCAAGGCTTCACGGTACCAGAAGTAGGTGGTGGCGGAACTCTCCAGGCACTCGGCGACTGGCAGAGACAGAAAAAAGATCAGAACATTGGCAAATAGCAACAGGAGGTATATGGGGAAGGGGTTGGTTTGGGGGAGGGGTTGGTGTGGGTGGAGGAGGGCGGAAATGTCATGATTGGGGAAGATTGGCTATAAGGGAGTCTCTCCCTACCTTCTGTTGTCTGGTTGGGCAAAGAGGGACACGATTGCCAGGGCAGCGGATACTGGAAGGAGTGACCAAAGTAAAAGAGACTCCAGCTGATGATGACATTGTAATAGAGCGAGACAAGTGAACAGACCTACAGAAACCGGAAACAGCAACAGCAGGACCTCAATGTGAACACAAAGGCTTAAAACCTCATACAAAGTAATATAAGAGAATCCAAACTGTAAGCCCCCCCACAGCGAGACCTTCCCCACAGTTCCCACCTTGGACTGTCTCCCCCAAGCCACCCGCACTATGCTCCCCCGCCACCCCCCCGCCCCGTGTTCCCTTCCCACAGCCGTGACAACTTTGCCCCTCACACATTGATCTGTGGAAATTTGCAGCACTGGTTCCCCACCATTCACATCCCTCCTGGTTTAACAAATCCATCTCACGGTGTCTCAGATTCTGACACCGCCCCCCGCCCACCCCGTGACACACCCACCCACCTCGCCCTGCCACTCCCTTTACTAACCCAACCCAGGCCCATTCCCCCACCCCATCCCCACAGCCCAAACAGTGATCACGGGCAATCCACCTAACTACACATCTTTGGACTGTGGGAGGAAACCGGAGCCCCCGGAGGAAACCCACGCAGACACGGGGAGAACGTGCAGACTCCGCACAGACAGTGACCCAAGCCGGAATCGAACCTGGGACCCTGGAGCTGTGAAGCAATTGTGCTAACCACTGTGCCATGTCGACACGACATGCCCCCACCCACTCGCCCTACCCCACCCCCCCACCCACTCGCCCTACCACCCGCCCTACCCCCCCACCCACTCGCCCTACCACCCGCCCTACCCCCCCACCCACTCGACCTACCCCACCCCCCAACCCCCCCACCCACTCGCCCTACCCCACCCCCCCACCCACTCGCCCTACCACCCGCCCTACCCCCCCACCCACTCGCCCTACCCCACCCCCCCACCCATACCCCACACCCCCACCCACTCGCCCTACCCCACCCTCACAACCACTCGCCCTACCCCATCCCCCACCCACCAACTCGCCCCTACCCCACACCCCCACCCACTCGCCCCTACCCCACACCCCCACCCACTTGCCCTACCCCACCCCCCACCCACTCGCCCTACCCCACCCCCCACCCACTCGCCCCACCCACTCGCCCTACCCCACCCCCCCACCCACTCACCCCTACCCCACCCCCCACTCACTTGCCCTACCCCACCCCCCACCCACTCGCCCTACCCCACCCCCCCCAACCACTCACCCTACCCCACCCCCCCCACCCACTCGACCTACCCCACCCCCCAACCCCCCCACCCACTCGCCCTACCCCGCCCCCCCACCCACTCGCCCTACCCCACCCCCCCCACCCACTCGCCAATCTGGGCACCCACCATGCAGCTCGCAAATCCAATTCCAGAAAGCCGTGGATTGATGTGTTTCCAAACTCCGATACTGCCCTGTCGGATACTTTGTCCGGCTGCCAACTCCAGGAAGAAGAGCGGGATTCCCATCACCACCAACAGGATTAAGTAAAGGAAAAGAAAAGCACCTAGAACAGCAACATAATGGAAAATGTGTTCGAGGATTTGAGAGTTAGAGATTAAGAGAAACTATTTTCTGAGTTGGAAGATGGGGACAGAAGGGGATCCAGAACAGGGGTCAGACATTGAAGAGCCAGGTTGGTCAGTCAGGTCAGGAAGCACTTCTTCAGGGAAATCGGGAACTCTGCTCCAGCTCTTCCGACTCAGATTATGGAATTCAGACAGGTACATGGAGTAACAGGTGATCAGAGAACAATCCAACTGAATGATGGGACAGTTGATATGTCTCCTGATATCCCAATAAACTCAAACTCTGACGGGTCACGGATAATTCAGGATCTGTACAATTATTACTTTGCAACTAATAAACTGGGAACTGTCTCCCAGTGAGAGTCAGCACCTTCAGGAACTGTCCCCCAGTGAGAGTCAGAATCTTCAGGAACTGTCCCCCAGTGAGAGTCAGCACCTTCAGGAACTGTCCCCCAGTGAGAGTCAGTACCTTCAGGAACTGTCCCCCAGTGAGAGTCAGCACCTTCAGGAACTGTCCCCCAGTGAGAGTCAGCACCTTCAGGAACTGTGTCCCAGTGAGAGTCAGCACCTTCAGGAACTGTCCCCCAGTGAGAGTCAGCACCTTCAGGAACTGTCCCCCAGTGAGAGTCCGCACCTTCAGGAACTGTCCCCCAGTGAGAGTCAGCACCTTCAGGAACTGTATCCCAGTGAGGGTCAGCACCTTCAGGAACTGTGTCCCAGTGAGAGTCAGCACCTTCAGGAACTGTCCCCCAGTGAGAGTCAGCACCTTCAGGAACTGTCTCCCAGAGAGAGTCAGCACCTTCAGGAACTGTCCCCCAGTGAGAGTCAGCACCTTCAGGAACTGTCCCCCAGTGAGAGTCAGCACCTTCAGGAACTGTGTCCCAGTGAGAGTCAGCACCTTCGGGAACTGTGTCCCAGTGAGAGTCAGCACCTTCAGGAACTGTGTCCCAGTGGGAGACAGCACCTTCAGGAACTGTGTCCCAGTGAGAGTCAGCACCTTCAGGAACTGTCCCCCAGTGAGAGTCAGCACCTTCAGGAACTGTCCCCCAGTGAGAGTCAGTACCTTCAGGAACTGTCCCCCAGTGAGAGTCAGCACCTTCAGGAACTGTCCCCCAGTGAGAGTCAGCACCTTCAGGAACTGTGTCCCAGTGAGAGTCAGCACCTTCAGGAACTGTCCCCCAGTGAGAGTCAGCACCTTCAGGAACTGTCCCCCAGTGAGAGTCCGCACCTTCAGGAACTGTCCCCCAGTGAGAGTCAGCACCTTCAGGAACTGTATCCCAGTGAGGGTCAGCACCTTCAGGAACTGTGTCCCAGTAAGAGTCAGCACCTTCAGGAACTGTCCCCCAGTGAGAGTCAGCACCTTCAGGAACTGTCTCCCAGAGAGAGTCAGCACCTTCAGGAACTGTCCCCCAGTGAGAGTCAGCACCTTCAGGAACTGTCCCCCAGTGAGAGTCAGCACCTTCAGGAACTGTGTCCCAGTGAGAGTCAGCACCTTCGGGAACTGTGTCCCAGTGAGAGTCAGCACCTTCAGGAACTGTGTCCCAGTGGGAGACAGCACCTTCAGGAACTGTGTCCCAGTGAGAGTCAGCACCTTCAGGAACTGTGTCCCAGTGAGAGTCAGCACCTTCAGGAACTGTGCCCCAGTGAGAGTCAGCACCTTCAGGAACTGTCCCCCAGTGAGAGTCAGCACCTTCAGGAACTGTGTCACAGTGAGAGTCAGCACCTTCAGGAACTGTGTCCCAGTGAGAGTCAGAACCTTCAGGAACTGTCTCCCAGTGAGAGTCAGCACCTTCAGGAACTGTGTCCCAGTGAGAGTCAGAACCTTCAGGAACTGTGCCCCAGTGAGAGTCAGCACCTTCAGGAACTGTCCACCAGGGAGAGTCAGCACCTTCAGGAACTGTGTCCCAGTGAGAGTCAGCACCTTCAGGAACTGTCCACCAGGGAGAGTCAGCACCTTCAGGAACTGTCCCCCAGTGAGTGTCAGCACCTTCAGGAACTGTCCCCCAGAGAGAGTCAGCACCTTCAGGAACTGTGTCCCAGTGAGAGTCAGCACCTACAGGAACTGTCCCCCAGTGAGAGTCTGCACCTTGAGGAACTGTCTCCCAGTGAGAGTCAGCACCTTCAGCAACTGTGTCCCAGTGAGAGTCAGCACCTTCAGGAACTATGTACTAGTGAGAGTCAGCACCTTCAGGAACAGTATCTGAGTGAGAGTCAGCACCTTCAGGAACTGTATCCCAGTGAGAGTCAGCACTTTCAGGAACTGTCCCCCAGTGAGAGTCTGCACCTTGAGGAACTGTCTCCCAGTGAGAGTCAGCACCTTCAGGAACTGTGTCCCAGTGAGAGTCAGCACCTTCAGGAACTGTCCACCAGTGAGAGTCAGCACCTTCAGGAACTGTCCCCCAGTGAGAGTCAGCACCTTCAGGAACTGTGTCCCAGTGAGAGTCAGCACCTTCAGGAACTGTCTCCCAGTGAGAGTCAGCACCTTCAGGAACTGTCCCCCAGTGAGAGTCAGCACCTTCAGGAACTGTCCCCCAGTGAGAGTCAGCACCTTCAGGAACTGTGTCCCAGTGAGAGTCAGCACCTTCAGGAACTGTCTCCCAGTGAGAGTCAGCACCATCATGAACTGTTCCCCAGTGAGAGTCAGCACCTTCAGGAACTGTGCCCCAGTGAGAGTCAGCACCTTCAGGAACTGTCTCCCAGTGAGAGTCAGCACCTTCAGGAACTGTTCCCCAGTGAGAGTCAGCACCTTCTGGAACTGTCCCCCAGTGAGAGGCAGCACCTTCAGGAACTGTCCCCCAGTGAGAGTCAGCACCTTCAGGAACTGTCTCCCAGTGAGAGTCAGCACCTTCAGGAACTGTCCCCCAGTGAGAGTCAGCACCATCAGGAACTGTCCCCCAGTGAGAGTCAGCACCTTCAGGAACTGTGTCCCAGTGAGAGCCAGCACCTTCAGGAACTGTGTCCCAGTGAGAGTCAGCACCTTCAGGAACTGTGTCCCAGTGAGAGTCAGCACCTTCAGCAACTGTGTCCCAGTGAGAGTCAGCACCTTCAGGAACTGTGCCCCAGTGAGAGTCAGCACCTTCAGGAACTGTGTCCCAGTGAGAGTCAGCACCTTCAGGAACTGTGCCCCAGTGAGAGTCAGCACCTTCAGGAACTGTGTCCCTGTGAGAGTCAGCACCTTCAGGAACTGTCCCCAGTGAGGGTCAGCACCTTCAGCAACTGTGTCCCAGTGAGGGTCAGCACCTTCAGGAACTGTCCCCCAGTGAGAGTCAGCACCTTCAGGAACTGTCCCCCAGTGAGAGTCAGCACCTTCAGGAACTGTCCACCAGTGAGAGTCAGCACCTTCAGGAACTGTCTCCCAGTGAGAGTCAGCACCTTCAGGAACTGTCTCCCAGTGAGAGTCAGCACCTTCAGGAACTGTCTCCCAGTGAGAGTCAGCACCATCAGGAACTGTTCCCCAGTGAGAGTCAGCACCTTCAGGAACTGTGTCCCAGTGAGAGTCAGCACCTTCAGGAACTGTGCCCCAGTGAGAGTCAGCACCTTCAGGAACTGTCCCCCAGTGAGAGTCAGCACCTTCAGGAACTGTGTCACAGTGAGAGTCAGCACCTTCAGGAACTGTGTCCCAGTGAGAGTCAGAACCTTCAGGAACTGTCTCCCAGTGAGAGTCAGCACCTTCAGGAACTGTGTCCCAGTGAGAGTCAGAACCTTCAGGAACTGTGCCCCAGTGAGAGTCAGCACCTTCAGGAACTGTCCACCAGGGAGAGTCAGCACCTTCAGGAACTGTGTCCCAGTGAGAGTCAGCACCTTCAGGAACTGTCCACCAGGGAGAGTCAGCACCTTCAGGAACTGTCCCCCAGTGAGTGTCAGCACCTTCAGGAACTGTCCCCCAGAGAGAGTCAGCACCTTCAGGAACTGTGTCCCAGTGAGAGTCAGCACCTACAGGAACTGTCCCCCAGTGAGAGTCTGCACCTTGAGGAACTGTCTCCCAGTGAGAGTCAGCACCTTCAGCAACTGTGTCCCAGTGAGAGTCAGCACCTTCAGGAACTATGTACTAGTGAGAGTCAGCACCTTCAGGAACAGTATCTGAGTGAGAGTCAGCACCTTCAGGAACTGTATCCCAGTGAGAGTCAGCACTTTCAGGAACTGTCCCCCAGTGAGAGTCTGCACCTTGAGGAACTGTCCCCCAGTGAGAGTCAGCACCTTCAGGACAGGAACACAGTGGTGTTCCACAGGGATCAGTGCTGGGACCTTTGCTCTTTGTAATATATATATAAATGATTTGGAGGAAAATGTAACTGGTCTGATTAGTAAGTTTGCAGACGACACAAAGGTTGGTGGAATTGCGAATAGCGATGAGGACTGTCTGAGGATACAGCAGGATTTAGATTGTCTGGAGACTTGGGCGGAGAGATGGCAGATGGAGTTTAATCCGGACAAATGTGAGGTAATGCATTTTGGAAGGGCTAATGCAGGTAGGGAATATACAGTGAATGGTCGAACCCTCAAGAGTATTGAAAGTCAAAGAGATCTAGGAGTACAGGTCCACAGGTCATTGAAAGGGGCAACACAGGTGGAGAAGGTAGTCAAGAAGGCATACGGCATGCTTGCCTTCATTGGCCGGGGCATTGAGTATAAGAATTGGCAAGTCATGTTGCAGCTGTATAGAACCTTAGTTAGGCCACACTTGGAGTATAGTGTTCAATTCTGGTCGCCACACTACCAGAAGGATGTGGAGGCTTTAGAGAGGGTGCAGAAGAGATTTACCAGAATGTTGCCTGGTATGGAGGGCATAAGCTATGAGGAGCGATTGAATAAACTCGGTTTGTTCTCACTGGAACGAAGGAGGTTGAGGGGCGACCTGATAGAGGTATACAAAATTATGAGGGGCATAGACAGAGTGGATAGTCAGAGGCTTTTCCCCAGGGTAGAGGGGTCAATTACTAGGGGGCATAGGTTTAAGGTGAGAGGGGCAAAGTTTAGAGTAGATGTACGAGGCAAGTTTTTTACGCAGAGGGTAGTGGGTGCCTGGAACTCACTACCGGAGGTGGTAGTGGAAGCAGGGACGATAGGGACATTTAAGGGGCATCTTGACAAATATATGAATAGGATGGGAATAGAAGGATACGGACCCAGGAAGTGTAGAAGATTGTAGTTTAGTCGGGTAGTATGGTCGGCACGGGCTTGGAGGGCCGAAGGGCCTGTTCCTGTGCTGTACATTTCTTTGTTCTTTGTTCTTTGAACTGTGTCCCAGTGAGAGTCAGCACCTTCAGGAACTGTGTCCCAGTGAGAGTCAGCACCTTCAGGAACTGTGTCCCAGTGAGAGTCAGCACCTTCAGCAACTGTGTCCCAGTGAGAGTCAGCACCTTCAGGAACTGTGTCCCAGTGAGAGTCAGCACCTTCAGGAACTGTGCCCCAGTGAGAGTCAGCACCTTCAGGAACTGTGTCCCAGTGAGAGTCAGCACCTTCAGGAACTGTGCCCCAGTGAGAGTCAGCACCTTCAGGAACTGTGTCCCAGTGAGAGTCAGCACCTTCAGGAACTGTCCCCAGTGAGGGTCAGCACCTTCAGGAACTGTGTCCCAGTGAGGGTCAGCACCTTCAGGAACTGTCCCCCAGTGAGAGTCAGCACCTTCAGGAACTGTCCCCCAGTGAGAGTCAGCACCTTCAGGAACTGTGTCCCAGTGAGAGTCTGCACCTTCAGGAACTGTCCACCAGTGAGAGTCAGCACCTTCAGGAACTGTCTCCCAGTGAGAGTCAGCACCTTCAGGAACTGTCTCCCAGTGAGAGTCAGCACCTTCAGTTTGGGTTTTTCATAGAATTTACAGTGCAGAAGGAGGCCATTCGGCCCATCGAGTCTGCACCGGCTCTTGGAAAGAGCACCCTACCCAAGGTCCACACCTCCACCCTATCCCCACAACCCAACAATCCCATCCAACACTAAGGGCAATTTTGGACACTAAGGGCAATTTATCATGGCCAATAGACCTAACCTGCACATCTTTGGACTGTGGGAGGAAACCGGAGCACCCGGAGGAAACCCACGCAGACACGGGAAGAACGTGCAGACTCCGCACAGACAGTGACCCAAGCCGGAATCGAACCTGGGACCCTGGAGCTGTGAAGCAATTGTGCTACCCACCATGCTACCGTTGATGTGAGTTCCTCTGGTGACGCACCATGGAGTTTGGTTTCTGGCCTCAGCTTAGCCAGGGTATCACTGGCCACACAGCCGAGAGTGTGGGTTCCGCTGAGCTGAGTACTGGATCAGACTATATTCCTTCCACATGTGAACAGCCCACACAAACCGACTATCAGGGGGGCATTCTGATGAGGGTCCGGGACCACGCAGCAAACCAACATTTTCAGAGGAGGAGTGCGGAATAAAGCAAGCGTGAGAAATTAAACGTTGAAGCTTACCCCCCCCATTCTGGTGGCAGAGGTAGGGAAATCTCCAGACATTCCCAAGTCCCACGGAGAATCCCACCTGGGCAAGAATATATTGGAGTTTGCTTCCCCAGGCGGGTCTGGAAGGTCCGTCCAGCACAAGGTCCGAGCTGGACTCGTTCACGTCGGCAGGCTGGGAATCCGTTTTGATCTTTTCCATCAGACCAGAGTCTGTACGAGGTGTAGCCTTGGGATGTGTCCTTGGAGCAGAGTCTGAGGAGGTGAAATACAACATGTGATCAGGAAAATCCACATTTAAACTGCCTCATTACAGCAATGGAAAATTCCACAAGTCTCGCAAATGTTTCTCTGGCAGTCAGACAGGCCACACCAGCAATAGGGCAGGTCGTTCTGAACGAGACGATAGATTCAAAGTGACATTTAGAGATCAAAATGCATAGTAATTTCACAGAATCTAACATAGAATCTCTACAGTGCAGAAGGAGGCCATTCGGCCCATCAAGCCTGCACTGACCCTCTGAAAGAGCAGCCTCCCCAGGCCCACTCTCCAACCCTATCCCCGTAACCCACCTAACCTGTACATCCCTGGACACTAAGGGGCAATTTATCGCGGCCAATCCACCTCACCTGCAGACCTTTGGACTGTGGGAGGAAACCGGAGCACCCGGAGGAAACCCACGCACACATGGGGAGAATGTGCAGACTCCGCACAGACAGTGACCCGAGGCTGGAATCGAACCCAGGTCCCTGGTGCTATGAGGCAGCAGTGCTAACCACTGTCACCATTTAAATCATGACTGTATCGTCAAAGTTATCAAAACCACACCAGCGATGGCAGAAAACATGGAAGACACCAGCAAACAGCAGATATGCAGGGTTCCATTATCAGAGAAACACAAACACACTGATGGCTGTGGCCGCATCAGGATGTTGCACTGAATTATGGAACACCGTCACACTCTCAGCAGAGTTGGAGCAAAGGACACAGACTCATCAGAAAAGAGAATAGGACATGTTGAGAATAAGAATGGCTCAGAGCAACACAAGATGTTGTGTCTGACAGGAGTGGAGCAGCAGCCTCTCAGAGATCAATCCAGCAAGACAGATTTTAACAGGCCTGTGCGCCAGACTCGGATGGAGATGTGCGATAGTTATCGCTGCTCTGACAGTTTCGCTAGACCTGCACATGGCCAAAACCCTGTTCCACAAAGCAGGGAGGTGGCAAATGCCTGACATCTTCAAAACCTCCTTCCAACAAGGCCAGCAGAACAGTGTTAACTGGAGGCCACACTACACTACTTATTGGTAAGATTTTAGAGTCTGTTATTAAAGATGAGATCGCGAAGCACTTGGAAGTGCATGGTAAAGTAGGACTGAGTCAGCACGGCTTTGTCAAGGGGAGGTCATGTCTGACAAATCTGGTAGACTTCTTTGAGGAGGTAACAAGCAAGTTAGACAAAGGAGAACCAGTGGACGTGATTTATTTAGATTTCCAGAAGGCCTTTGACAAGGTATTCAAGGTAAGATCCTGGCATGGATAGAGGATTGGCTGACTGGCAGAAGGCAGAGAGTGGGGAGAAAGGGGTCTTTTTCAGGATGGCAGCCAGTGACTAGTGGTGTGCCTCAGGGGTCAGTGCTGGGACCACAACTTTTCACAACAAACATTAATGATCTGGAAGAAGGAACTGAAGGCACTGTTGCTAAGTTTGCAGGTGATACAAAGATCTGTAGAGGGACAGATAGTGTTGAGGAAGCAGGCGGGCTGCAGAAGGATTTGGGCAGGCTAGGAGAGTGGGCAATGGAGTGGCAGATGAAATACAATGTGGAAAAGTGTGAGGTTATGCACTTTGGAAGGAGGAATGGAAGCATAGACTATTTTCTAAATGGGGAAATGCTTCGGAAAGCAGAAGCACAAAGGGACTTGGGAATCCTTGTTCACGATTCTGTTAAGGTTAACGTGCAGGTTCAGTCGGCAGTGAGGAAGGCAAATGCAATGTTAGCATTCATGTCGAGACGGCTAGATTACAAGACCAGGGATGTACTACTGAGGCTGTATAAGGCTCTGGTCAGACCCCATTTGGAGTATTGTGAGCAGTTTTGGGCCCCGTATCTAAGGAAAGATGTGCTGGCCTTGGAAAGGGTCCAGAGGAGGTTCACAAGAATGATCCCTGGAATGAAGAACTTGTCGTATGAGCAACGTTTGAGGACTCTGGGTCTGTACTTGTTGGAGTTTAGAAGGATGAGAGGGGATCTTGAAATGAAATGAAATGAAAAAATGAAAATCACTTATTGTCACAAGTAGGCTTCAAATGAAGTTACTGTGAAAAGCCCCTAGTCGCCACATTCCGGCGCCTGTTCGGGGAGGCTGGTGCGGGAATTGAACCATGCTGCTGGCCTGCCTTGGTCTGCTTTCAAAGCCAGCGATTTAGCCCAGTGAGCTAAACCAGCCCCTTATTGAAACGTACAAGATACTGCGAGGCCTGGATAGAGTGGCTGTGGAGAGGATGTTTCCAGTCGTAGTAGAGACTAGAAGCAGAGGACACAGCCTCAGACTGAAGGGACGATCCTTTAAAACCAAGATGAGGAGGGATTTCTTCAGCCAGAGGGTGGTGAATCTGTGGAACTCTTTGCCGCAGAAGGCTGTGGAGGCCAATTCACTGAGTGTCTTTAAAACAGAGATGGATAGGTTCTTGATTAATAAGGGGATCAGGGGTTATGGGGAGAAGGCAGGAGAATGGAGATGACAAACTATCAGCCATGATTGAATGGTGAAGCAGACTCGATGGGCCGAGTGGCCTAATTCTGTTCCCATGTCTTATGGTCTTACAGCCTACAGCCACCAGAGGTCACTCACAGCCAGCTCCACATTCTTCTCCAATCACCAATTAAAATAAATCAAACACACTGAGGGACAAATTAAAGGGGCAGCACCTTAAAGGGATACTGTCTGACACAGAAACAAATCACAGCTGAAATTTGAAACATCAAACCCGAAACGTGATTAAGAAGGTGGATAATGCCCCCACTGAGCAGGGATGGCCCCTTCCCAATAGCAGTGTCCCCACAGCTGCACGGCACTCACCTGCCTCACCCCCAGAGAATGGCTTCTGTCATCACTGGCGTACACCCACTGCCCCAAAAAGGGACAACCCTGGTCCCCTCCTACTTATAATCGACATCATTAAACACAATGTCGCTTTTCATGTTTAGACTGTCAACACTAACTCTACCGCACTGTTACCTCTCTCTCGCGAGCCCTCCTATGTCTTGGATTTGTCCAACATTCAGTCCTGGATCAGCACCAGGTTTCCCAACTAAATTATGGGAAGACCAAAACCCTGGTCTCTAATTTCCAAACTCAGTTCTCCAACTGCCAGCGTCACCCTTCCTGCAGCCACCGTCTCAGACTGAAGTGTGTTCTTTGCAACCTATGGCTGCAAGGTGAGCTTTCGACCTCCTATTTGCAAGGAGACTGCTGATTCCATCGCCGTCCGAACCCTTCAGCTACTGACGCTCTCAGTCATGCGCGTGTTGATATTTCACTATTCCCATATCTGCTGGTCAGTCTCCCAGCTCCCAAACCACAGCTTCTCCAGCACCAGACTTTCACCGAGTCCCATTTCACCATCAACCACCTCTCGTTGTCCTCCTGAGCATTTTAATAATGACTCCGGTCTTGGCCATGCATCAGCTGCCTGGACCCGAGGCTCTGAAAATCCCCCCATAATCCCCTCAGCCTCATTTTTATACAATCATAGAATTGTTACACATCCCCCCCTTTCAAAATCTCCTTAAATTAAGAAACTTCTTTGAACCTTTGACAAAACTATTGTTGGTCGACCATAATATTGCCTTGTGCAGCTCACTCAAACTTTCCCTCATTATAATCCCGTGTTGTTTTAATGTATTTAGGGTGCCTTATAATGCAGGTTATTTTTGTTGAGGCTTTGACTGAGCTATGTCCAGTAGCACAGCTCCACAATCCCCAGAGACAGGGCGTGGACCAGGAGACAAGCAGAGGGACCGATCGACAAGCCAGTGTCCAGATCTCTGCCCAAGAGAGAGAAGGATTGAGCGCAGTGGCCAACATGCACGTATTTCCTTAAAAGAGAGAGACTGGGGGACACTGGACATCTCATAGAATCACAGAATTTACAGTGCAGGAGGCCATTCGGCCCATCGAGTCTGCACTGGCCCTTACAAAGAGCACCCTACTCAAGCCCACATACCTACACTATCCCCGTAACCCCCACTTAACCTTTTTAGACACGAAGGGCAATTTATCATGGCCAATCCACCTAACCTGCACATCTTTGGACTGTGGGAGGAAACCGGAGCACCCGGAGGAAACCCACGCAGACACGGGGAGAATGTGCAGACTCCGCACAGACAGAGACCCAGCGGGGAATCGAACCTGGGACCCTGGAGCTATGAAGCCACAGTGCTAACCACTATGCCACTTTGAACGCCCCCCCGACCCACCTGTACTCACACTCACTGCGCCCCCTGACCCACCTGTACTCACACTCGCAGCCCCCCCGACCCACCTGTACTCACACTCACTGCGCCCCCTGACCCACCTGTACTCACACTCGCAGCCCCCCCGACCCACCTGTACTCACACTCGCAGCCCCCCGACCCACCTGTACTCACACTCGCAGCCCCCAACCCACCTGTACTCACACTCGCAGCCCCCCTGTACTCACACTCACAGCCCCCTGACCCACCTGTACTCACACTCTCAGCCCCCTGACCCACCTGTACTCACACTCGCAGCCCTCTGACCCCCCTGTACTCACACTCGCAGCCCCCCGACCCACCTGTACTCACACTCACTGCGCCCCCTGACCCACCTGTACTCACACTCACTGCGCCCCCTGACCCACCTGTACTCACACTCGCAGCCCCCAACCCACCTGTACTCACACTCGCAGCCCCCAACCCACCTGTACTCACACTCACAGCCCCCCGACCCACCTGTACTCACACTCGCAGCCCCCAACCCACCTGTACTCACACTCGCAGCCCCCCGATCCACCTGTACTCACACTCTCAGCCCCCTGACCCCCCTGTACTCACACTCACAGCCTCCTGGCCCCCCTGTACTCACACTCACAGCCCCCCCGACCCACCTGTACTCACACTCGCAGCCCCCCGACCCACCTGTACTCACACTCACAGCCCCCTGACCCACCTGTACTCACACTCATTGCGCCCCCTGACCCCCTGTACTCACACTCACAGCCTCCTGACCCACCTGTACTCACACTCGCAGATTCCCCGACCCCCCTGTACACACAATCACAGCTCCCCGACCCCACTGTACTCACACTCGCAGCCCCCGACACACCTGTACTCACACTCGCAGCCCCCCAACCCACCTGTACTCACACTCGCAGCCCCCGACCCACCTGTACTCACACTCGCAGCCCCCCGACCCACCTGTACTCACACTCGCAGCCCCCCGACCCACCTGTACTCACACTCGCAGCCCCCCGACCCACCTGTACTCACACTCGCAGCCCCCCCGACCCACCTGTACTCACACTCACAGCTCCCCGACCCCACTGTACTCACACTCGCAGCCCCGACCCACCTGTACTCACACTCGCAGCCCCCCCGACCCACCTGTACTCACACTCGCAGCCCCCCGACCCACCTGTACTCACACTCGCAACCTCCCTGGCACACCTGTACTCACACTCGCAGCCCCCCCGACCCACCTGTACTCACACTCACAGCCCCCTGACCCACCTGTACTCACACTCGCAGCCTCCCGACCCAGCTGTACTCACACTCGCAGTCCCCCGACCCACCTGTACTCACACTCACAGCCCCCTGACCCACCTGTACTCACACTCGCAGCCCCCGACCCACCTGTACTCACACTCGCAGCCCCCCCGACCCACCTGTACTCACACTCGCAGCCCCCGACCCACCTGCACTCACACTCGCAGCCCCCGACCCACCTGTACTCACACTCGCAGCCCCCCGACCCACCAGTACTCACACTCGCAGCCCCCCGACCCACCTGTACTCACACTCGCAGCCCCCCCGACCCACCTGTACTCACACTCACAGCCCCCTGACCCACCTGTACTCACACTCGCAACCTTCCTGGCACACCTGTACTCACACTCACAGCCCCCCGACCCACCTGTACTCGCACTCACAGCCCCCTGACCCCCCTGTACTCACACTCACAGCCCCCCGACCCCCCTGTACTCACACTCGCAGCCCCCCGACCCCCCTGTACTCACACTCGCAGCCCCCTGACCCACCTGTACTCACACTCACAGCCCCCCGACACACCTGTACTCACACTCGCAGCTCCCCGACCCACTGTACTCACACTCGCAGCCCCCCAACCCACCTGTACTCACACTCACAGCCCCCTGACCCACCTGTACTCACACTCGCAGCCCCCCGACCCACCTGTACTCACACTCACAGCCCCCTGACCCACCTGTACTCACACTCACTGCGCCCCCTGACCCACCTGTACTCACACTCGCAGTCCCCCGACCCACCTGTACTCACACTCGCAGTCCCCCGACCCACCTGTACTCACACTCGCGGCCCCCGACCCACCTGTACTCACACTCACAGCCCCCCGACACACCTGTACTCACACTCGCAGCCCCCCAAACCCACCTGTACTCACACTCACAGCCCACGACCCACCTGTACTCACACTCGCAGCCCTCCCGACCCACCTGTACTCACACTCACAGCCCCCCCGACCCCCCTGTACTCACACTCACAGCCCCCTGACCCCCCTGTACTCACACTTGCAGCCCCCGACCCACCTGTACTCACACTCGCAGCCCCCGACCCACCTGTACTCACACTCACAGCACCCTGACCCCCTGGACTCACACTCGCAGCCCCAAAACCCACCTGTACTCACACTCGCAGCCCCCCGACCCACCTGTACTCACACTCACAGCCCCCCCGACCCCCCTGTACTCACAGCCCCCTGGCCCCCCTGTACTCACACTCACAGCCCCCCTGACCCACCTGTACTCACACTCGCAGCCTCCCCGACCCACCTGTACTCACACTCACAGCCCCGACACACCTGTACTCACACTCTCAGCCCCCCAAACCCACCTGTACTCACACTCGCAACCTCCTGACCCACCTGTACTCACACTCACAGCCTCCTGACCCACCTGTACTCACACTCACAGCCCCCCTGTACTCACACTCGCAGCCCCCCGACACACCTGTACTCACACTCGCAGCCCCCCGACCCACCTGTACTCACACTCGCAGCCCCCGACCCACCTGTACTCACACTCGCAGCCCCCTGACCCACCTGTACTCACACTCGCAGCCCCCCTGTACTCACACTCGCAGCCCCCGACCCACCTGTACTCACACTCACAGCCCCCCTGTACTCACACTCGCAGCCCCCGACCCACCTGTACTCACACTCACAGCCCCCTGACCCACCTGTACTCACACTCGCAGCCCCCCCGACCCACCTGTACTCACACTCACAGCCCCGACACACCTGTACTCACACTCGCAGCCCCCCAAACCCACCTGTACTCACACTCGCAGCCCCCTGACCCACCTGTAATCACACTCACAGCCCCCGACCCACCTGTACTCACACTCGCAGCCCCCGCGACCCCCCTGTACTTACACTCACAGCCCCGACACACCTGTACTCACACTCACAGCCCCCCAAACCCACCTGTACTCACACTCACAGCCCCCTGACCCACCTGTACTCACACTCACAGCCCCCCAAACCCACCTGTACTCACACTCGCAGCCCCCCGACCCACCTGTACTCACACTCGCAACCTCCCTGACCCACCTGTACTCACACTCGCAGCCCCCCGACCCACCTGTACTCACACTCACAGCCCCCTGACCCACCTGTACTCACACTCACTGCGCCCCCTGACCCACCTGTACTCACACTCGCAGTCCCCCGACCCACCTGTACTCACACTCGCAGTCCCCCGACCCACCTGTACTCACACTCGCGGCCCCCGACCCACCTGTACTCACACTCACAGCCCCCCGACACACCTGTACTCACACTCGCAGCCCCCCAAACCCACCTGTACTCACACTCACAGCCCACGACCCACCTGTACTCACACTCGCAGCCCTCCCGACCCACCTGTACTCACACTCACAGCCCCCCCCGACCCCCCTGTACTCACACTCACAGCCCCCTGACCCCCCTGTACTCACACTTGCAGCCCCCGACCCACCTGTACTCACACTCGCAGCCCCCGACCCACCTGTACTCACACTCACAGCCCCCCGACACACCTGTACTCACACTCGCAGCCCCAAAACCCACCTGTACTCACACTCGCAGCCCCCCCGACCCACCTGTACTCACACTCACAGCCCCCCCGACCCCCCTGTACTCACAGCCCCCTGGCCCCCCTGTACTCACACTCACAGCCCCCCTGACCCACCTGTACTCACACTCGCAGCCTCCCCGACCCACCTGTACTCACACTCACAGCCCCGACACACCTGTACTCACACTCTCAGCCCCCCAAACCCACCTGTACTCACACTCGCAACCTCCTGACCCACCTGTACTCACACTCACAGCCTCCTGACCCACCTGTACTCACACTCACAGCCCCCCTGTACTCACACTCGCAGCCCCCCGACACACCTGTACTCACACTCGCAGCCCCCCGACCCACCTGTACTCACACTCGCAGCCCCCGACCCACCTGTACTCACACTCGCAGCCCCCTGACCCACCTGTACTCACACTCGCAGCCCCCCTGTACTCACACTCGCAGCCCCCGACCCACCTGTACTCACACTCACAGCCCCCCTGTACTCACACTCGCAGCCCCCGACCCACCTGTACTCACACTCACAGCCCCCTGGCCCACCTGTACTCACACTCGCAGCCCCCCCGACCCACCTGTACTCACACTCACAGCCCCGACACACCTGTACTCACACTCGCAGCCCCCCAAACCCACCTGTACTCACACTCGCAGCCCCCTGACCCACCTGTAATCACACTCACAGCCCCCGACCCACCTGTACTCACACTCGCAGCCCCCGCGACCCCCCTGTACTTACACTCACAGCCCCGACACACCTGTACTCACACTCACAGCCCCCCAAACCCACCTGTACTCACACTCACAGCCCCCTGACCCACCTGTACTCACACTCACAGCCCCCCAAACCCACCTGTACTCACACTCGCAGCCCCCTGACCCACCTGTACTCACACTCGCAGCCCCCTGACCCACCTGTACTCACACTCGCAGCCCCCTGACCCACCTGTACTCACACTCACAGCCCCCCGACCCACCTGTACTCACACTCACAGCCCCCCGACCCACCTGTACTCACACTCGCAGCCCCCGACCCACCTGTACTCGCACTCGCAGCCTCCCCGACCCACCTGTACTCACACTCGCAGCCCCCCCGACCCACCTGGACTCACACTCACAGCCCCCTGACCCACCTGTACTCACACTCACAGCTCCCCGACCCCACTGTACTCACACTCGCAGCCCCCCGACCCACCTGTACTCACACTCACACGTGCAGCTCCCCTCTCACCGGCCCAGACACATTGCTCTGTGACCTGATTGTTTGAACGTTTTTGTCGGTTCTTACTGGAGAATTCCTGGAAATTCTTGTGCCCGGCACCCAGGAACAGCTGTTAACTCTTTCGCACAAACTAATCTCCAGAAAGTCACATTCACTGACCTCCCCCTACCATCTCCTCCAATCAGGAACTGCGTGGCCTGAGCACATACGGGCACAGAGCCAGCGGGGGGGGAGGCTGCTGCGCTCACAAACTCGGAGAACAGGACCAAATCTAACTTTAGATCCCCCGTGACTGAGACATCGGCTCTTAGTGAAACGGTAAAACTAGCTTAATATCAATCGTGCAAACAGAGCCTTTAGGAAACACAGCAAGCCCTTAACCGAATGGGACAAAGGGACAGAGTTAAGCTCCCTCTACACTGTCCCCATCAAACACTCCCAGGACAGGTACAGCACGGGGTTAGATACAGAGTAAAGCTCCCTCTACATTGTCCCCATCAAACACTCCCAGGACAGGTACAGCACGGGGTTAGATACAGAGTAAAGCTCCCTCTACACTGTCCCCATCAAACACTCCTAGGACAGATACAGCACGGGGTTGGATACAGAGTAAAGCTCCCTCTACACTGTCCCCATCAAACACTCCCAGGACAGGTACAGCACAGGGTTAGATAGAGTAAAGCTCCCTCTACACTGTCCCCATCAAACACTCCCAGGACAGGTACAGCACGGGGTTAGATACAGAGTAAAGCTCCCTCTACACTGTCCCCATCAAACACTCCCAGGTCAGGTACAGCACAGGGTTAGATACAGAGTAAAGCTCCCTCTACACTGTCCCCATCAAACACTCCCAGGACATTTACAGCACGGGGTTAGACACTGAGTAAAGCTCCCTCTACACTGTCCCCATCAAACACTCCCAGGACAGGTACAGCACAGGGTTAGATACAGAGTAAAGCTCCCTCTACACTGTCCCCATCAAACACTCCCAGGACAGGTACAGCACGGGGTTAGATACAGAGTAAAGCTCCCTCTACATTGTCCCCATCAAACACTCCTAGGACAGATACAGCACGGGGTTGGATACAGAGTAAAGCTCCCTCTACACTGTCCCCATCAAACACTCCCAGGACAGGTACAGCACAGGGTTAGATAGAGTAAAGCTCCCTCTACACTGTCCCCATCAAACACTCCCAGGACAGGTACAGCACGGGGTTAGATACAGAGTAAAGCTCCCTCTACACTGTCCCCATCAAACACTCCCAGGTCAGGTACAGCACAGGGTTAGATACAGAGTAAAGCTCCCTCTACACTGTCCCCATCAAACACTCCCAGGACATTTACAGCACGGGGTTAGACACTGAGTAAAGCTCCCTCTACACTGTCCCCATCAAACACTCCCAGGACAGGTACAGCACAGGGTTAGATACAGAGTAAAGCTCCCTCTACACTGTCCCCATCAAACACTCCCAGGACAGGTACAGCACGGGGTTAGATACAGAGTAAAGCTCCCTCTACACTGTCCCCATCAAACACTCCCAGGTCAGGTACAGCACAGGGTTAGATACAGAGTAAAGCTCCCTCTACACTGTCCCCATCAAACACTCCCAGGACATTTACAACACGGGGTTAGACACTGAGTAAAGCTCCCTCTACACTGTCCCCATCAAACACTCCCAGGACAGGTACAGCACAGGGTTAGATACAGAGTAAAGCTCCCTCTACACTGTCCCCATCAAACACTCCCAGGACATTTACAGCACGGGGTTAGATACAGAGTAAAGCTCCCTCTACGCTGTCCCCATCAAACACTCCCAGGACAGGTACAGCACGGGGTTAGATACAGAGTAAAGCTCCCTCTACACTGTCCCCATCAAACACTCCCAGGACAGATACAGCACGGGGTTAGATACAGAGTAAAGCTCCCTCTACACTGTCCCCATCAAACATTCCCAGGACAGGTACAGCACGGGGTTAGATACAGAGTAAAGCTCCCTCTACACTGTCCCCATCAAACATTCCCAGGACAGGTACAGCACGGGGTTAGATACAGTCCCTAGCTCCCTCTGGATATCAGGTTGCTAGTTGCTGGACTCCCTACAGAGCCTCTCTCCAAGCAGTGAGCACAGAGTAGTGAGTGTCACCACATGAATCACGTCACATTCTGGGACTTGCTCAGCAACATACTCTCTGAAAGTTGTTTGTGAAGTTGAAGGTTAAAGAACCCATTGCAGTAACAATTTTCACAAGATACAGGCAAAAATCATACAGATTATAAAAGACACACCCAGCGTCTCACCAGCTCCCTGGCCTGCCTCTGACGCGGGGCAATAATTCTTGAGCTCAGTGCGGTTGTACCCAGACTCAGCAAATGTCATGTTCGCTGTTCCACTCTCTCACTGCCAAGTTGGCGTGGCCTGGGCTGGGCTGTTTCACTTTGCTGATTTACCCAACTGTGAATATATCTATTTCAGATTAATGTTATCATCCGACAAATGCCTCAAACCTTGCCAGCGACAGTCATACTGAAGGACAGCGTGAATCCAAGGTCAAAGTCACAAGGACTCTGGCAGAAAACGGGAACGCAGTGGGCCCAGGATCGGGAGTGGGGTCTGTACCACTGGAGACTTGTGCTCTGTCGGGGTGCTTCCTGTGAATTGCCTTACTTCCCCCTTTCTTCTATTTTGCCGCGGTGATTTTGAACCATGGATGATTAATGGACAATGTGCCTTTAATTCACGCAGAAGAATCCGGAAGTTATGGGAGAGATCATTCTGCTCGTCTCTGCTGGTTTAAGCGGGGCTTGTCGGAAGCAGGGAGAGAGGGCGAGTTGGGACTGAGATTGATTGATTGGTGGAAAACGAATTGTTTCAAAAAGCTGTTCTCTGCCTGGGAAGAGGTGGTGACTGGATCCGATCCCACCTCTGGCCCCATCTCCCCCGACACGCACTGGCCCCATCACCCCCGACACGCACTGGCCCCATCACCCCTGACACACACTGGCCCCATCACCCCCGACACACACTGGCCCAATCACCCCCGACACGCACTGGCCCCATCACCCCCGACACACACTGGCCCCATCTCCCCGACACGCACTGGCCCCATCACCCCCGACACGCACTGGCCCCATCACCCCCGACACACACTGGCCCCATCACCGCCGACACGCACTGGCCCCATCTCCCCGACACGCACTGGCCCCATCACCCCCGACACGCACTGGCCCCATCACCCCCGACACGCACTGGCCCCATCACCCCCGACACGCACTGGCCCCATCACCCCCCGACACGCACTGGCCCCATCACCCCCGACACGCACTGGCCCCATCACCCCCCGACACACACTGGCTCCATCACCCCCTACACGCACTGGCCCCATCACCCCCCGACACACACTGGCCCGATCTCCCCCGACACACACTGGCCCCATCACCCCCGACGCGCACTGGCCCCATCACCCCCGACACACACTGGCTCCATCACCCCCGACACACACTGGCCCCATCACCCCCGACACGCACTGGCCCCATCACCCCTGACACACACTGGCCCCATCACCCCTGACACACACTGGCCCCATCACCCCCGACACACACTGGCTCCATCACCCCCTACACGCACTGGCCCCATCACCCCCCGACACACACTGGCCCGATCTCCCCCGACACACACTGGCCCCATCACCCCCGACGCGCACTGGCCCCATCACCCCCGACACACACTGGCTCCATCACCCCCGACACACACTGGCTCCATCACCCCCGACACACACTGGCCCCATCACCCCTGACACACACTGGCCCCATCACCCCCCGACACACACTGGCCCCATCACCCCCGACACGCACTGGCCCCATCACCCCCCGACACACACTGGCCCGATCTCCCCCGACACACACTGGCTCCATCACCCCCGACACACACTGGCTCCATCACCCCCGACACACACTGGCTCCATCACCCCCGACACACACTGGCTCCATCACCCCCGACACACACTGGCTCCATCACCCCCGACACGCACTGGCCGCATCACCCCCCGACACACACTGGCCCGATCTCCCCCGACACACACTGGCCCCATCACCCCCGACACACACTGGCTCCATCACCCCCGACACACACTGGCTCCATCACCCCCGACACGCACTGGCCCATCACCCCCCGACACACACTGGCCCCATCACCCCCGACACGCACTGGCCCCATCACCCCCGACACGCACTGGCCCCATCACCCCCGACACACACTGGCCCCATCACCCCCGACACACACTGGCTCCATCACCCCCGACACACACTGGCTCCATCACCCCCGACACACACTGGCTCCATCACCCCCGACACACACTGGCTCCATCACCCCCGACACACACTGGCTCCATCACCCCCGACGCACACTGGCCCCATCACCCCCGACACACACTGGCCCCATCACCCCTGACACGCACTGGCCCCATCACCCCCGACGCGCACTGGCCCCATCACCCCCGACACACAATGGCCCTATCACCCCCGACACACACTGGCCCCATCACCCCCGACATACACTGGCCCCATCACCACCGACATACACTGGCCCCATCACCCCCGACACAAACTGGCCCCATCACCCCCGACACGCACTGGCCCCATCACCCCCGACACACACTGGCCCCATCACCCCCGACACGCACTGGCCCCATCACCCCCGACACGCACTGGCCCCATCACCCCCGACACACACTGGCCCCATCACCCCCGACATACACTGGCCCCATCACCCCCGACACAAACTGGCCCCATCACCCCCGACACGCACTGGCCCCATCACCCCCGACACACACTGGCCCCATCACCCCCGACACACACTGGCCCCATCTCCCCCGACACAAACTGGCCCCATCACCCCCGACACACACTGGCCCCATCACCCCCAACACACACTGGCCCCATCACCCCCAACACACACTGGCCCCATCACCCCCAACACACACTGGCCCCATCACCCCCGACACACACTGGCCCCATCACCCCCGACACGCACTGGCTCCATCACCCCCGACACACACTGGCCCCATCTCCCCCGACACGCACTGGCCCCATCTCCCTGACACACACTGGCCCCATCACCCCCGACACACACTGGCCCCATCTCCCCGACACACACTGGCCACATCACCACTCGACACGCACTGGCCCCATCACCCCCTACACGCACTGGCCCCATCACCCCCGACACACACTGGCCCCATCTCCCCCAACACACACTGGCCCCATCACCCCCAACACACACTGGCTCCATCACCCCCGACACACACTGGCCCCATCACCCCCAACACACACTGGCTCCATCACCCCCAACACACACTGGCTCCATCACCCCCGACACACACTGGCTCCATCACCCCCGACACACACTGGCCCCATCACCCCCGACACACACTGGCCCCATCTCCCCGACACACACTGGCCCCATCACCCCCGACATGCTCTGGCCCCATCACCCCCAACACGCACTGGCCCCATCTCCCCCGACACACACTGGCTCCATCACCCCCAACACACACTGGCCCCATCACCCCTGACACACACTGGCCCCATCTCCCCCCGACACGCACTGGCCCCATCACCCCCTACACGCACTGGCCCCATCACCCCCGACACACACTGGCCCCATCACCCCCGACACACACTGGCTCCATCACCCCCGACACACACTGGCTCCATCAACTCCGACGCACACTGGCCCCATCACCCCCGACACACACTGGCCCCATCTCCCCGACACACACTGGCCCCATCACCCCCGACATGCTCTGGCCCCATCACCCCCAACACGCACTGGCCCCATCTCCCCCGACACACACTGGCCCCATCACCCCCAACACACACTGGCTCCATCACCCCCAACACACACTGGCCCCATCACCCCTGACACACACTGGCCCCATCTCCCCCCGACACGCACTGGCCCCATCACCCCCTACACGCACTGGCCCCATCACCCCCGACACACACTGGCCCCATCACCCCCGACACACACTGGCCCCATCACCCCCGACACACACTGGCCCCATCACCCCCGACACACACTGGCCCCATCTCCCCCGACACAAACTGGCCCCATCACCCCCGACACACACTGGCCCCATCACCCCCAACACACACTGGCCCCATCACCCCCAACACACACTGGCCCCATCACCCCCAACACACACTGGCCCCATCACCCCCGACACACACTGGCCCCATCACCCCCGACACGCACTGGCTCCATCACCCCCGACACACACTGGCCCCATCTCCCCCGACACGCACTGGCCCCATCTCCCTGACACACACTGGCCCCATCACCCCCGACACACACTGGCCCCATCTCCCCGACACACACTGGCCCCATCACCACTCGACACGCACTGGCCCCATCACCCCCTACACGCACTGGCCCCATCACCCCCGACACACACTGGCCCCATCTCCCCCAACACACACTGGCCCCATCACCCCCAACACACACTGGCTCCATCACCCCCGACACACACTGGCCCCATCACCCCCAACACACACTGGCTCCATCACCCCCAACACACACTGGCTCCATCACCCCCGACACACACTGGCTCCATCACCCCCGACACACACTGGCCCCATCACCCCCGACACACACTGGCCCCATCTCCCCGACACACACTGGCCCCATCACCCCCGACATGCTCTGGCCCCATCACCCCCAACACGCACTGGCCCCATCTCCCCCGACACACACTGGCTCCATCACCCCCAACACACACTGGCCCCATCACCCCTGACACACACTGGCCCCATCTCCCCCCGACACGCACTGGCCCCATCACCCCCTACACGCACTGGCCCCATCACCCCCGACACACACTGGCCCCATCACCCCCGACACACACTGGCTCCATCACCCCCGACACACACTGGCTCCATCAACTCCGACGCACACTGGCCCCATCACCCCCGACACACACTGGCCCCATCTCCCCGACACACACTGGCCCCATCACCCCCGACATGCTCTGGCCCCATCACCCCCAACACGCACTGGCCCCATCTCCCCCGACACACACTGGCCCCATCACCCCCAACACACACTGGCTCCATCACCCCCAACACACACTGGCCCCATCACCCCTGACACACACTGGCCCCATCTCCCCCCGACACGCACTGGCCCCATCACCCCCTACACGCACTGGCCCCATCACCCCCGACACACACTGGCTCCATCACCCCCAACACACACTGGCCCCATCACCCCTGACACACACTGGCCCCATCTCCCCCCGACACACACTGGCCCCATCACCCCCGACACACACTGGCCCCATCACCCCCGACACGCACTGGCCCCATCACCCCCGACACACACTGGCTCCATCACCCCCGACACACACTGGCTCCATCACCCCCGACACACACTGGCTCCATCACCCCCGACACACACTGGCCCCATCACCCCCCGACACACACTGGCCCCATCTCCCCCAACACACACTGGCCCCATCACCCCTGACACACACTGGCCCCATCACCCCCGACACACACTGGCCCCATCACCCCCGACACGCACTGGCCCCATCACCCCCGACACGCACTTGCCCCATCACCCCCGACACACGCTGGCCCCATCACCCCCGACACGCACTGGCCCCATCACCCCCGATACACACTGGCTCCATCACCCCGACACGCACTGGCCCCATCACCCCCGACACACGCTGGCCCCATCACCCCCGACACACACTGGCCCCATCACCCCCAACCCCCGACACACACTGGCCCCATCACCCCCGACACACACTGGCCCCATCACCCCCGACACACACTGGCCCCATCACCCCCGACACACACTGGCCCCATCACCCCCGACACACACTGGCCCCATCACCCCTGACACACACTGGCCCCATCACCCCCGACACACACTGGCCCCATCACCCCCGACACGCACTGGCCCCCTCACCCCCGACGTACACTGGCCCCATCACCCCCGACACGCACTGGCCCCCTCACCACCGACACACACTGGTAGCAGTGTGGACCATTTACGAGAAGCACGGTTGGAACTCATGAAGGCTCCTTCGATGCTGCCCTGGTTGACATGCTTCGTAATGTACTTTGCAAATTTTATGAATATAAGCTGCGTGTGTGGAGTCTGCACGTTCTCCCCGTGTCCGCGTGGGTCTCCTCCGGGTGCTCCGGTTTCCAAACATGTGCAGGTTAGGGGGATTGGACATGCTAAATTGCCCATCAGGGTCAGGTTACAGGGCGGGGGATTGGCCCTTGGGAGGGTGGTCTTTAAAAGTGTCGATGCAGACTGGATGGGTCGAATGGCCTCTTTGTGTACTGTAGGGATTCTATGATTCAATATGTGGGGGAAAAAATATTTTCAATGATTCTGTGTTTGGGAGATTTCACCTGTGAATTAATGTTACTTCCATTTGATCAGAAGCTTGAGCAGAGCGTCACCTCGGCAAAACCAATTCCCTGTTCAGCACTTGCTGCGTTTTTCCCATTGCGACCCTTGTGGAAACTCTCGGCCCACTTCTGAGGGACTGTCTGGCTCAGAGTTACAGCTTCAGAATACATCCCCAATTGGGTCAACTATTTGGCAACTTTTAAGGAGAGTGCCGTTTAATCAACTTAAAGTTCGGCAACTACTGGCTGGGCAAAGGTTTACAGGTTGTGGGGATGGGGGGGGTCTTTCAGAGGGTGGGTGTACATTTGATGGGCAATGTGGTCTCCTGCGCTCTGGGAATTCTATAGTTCTATAGACAGCACCTCCCAAAATCACCTCTACCAGCTCGAGGAGCAACGGTAACAGATGCATGGGAACAGCACATGTCCCTCCGAGCCACACCATCCTGACTTGGAAACATACCACCTTCCCCAATAAAATAGGGATCAGAAACAACTAATGGCGATGTCAGCGAGTCAGATCCAACAAATTCATTTAAAAAAAGGTTGAAAGTATCTTCAGCTCGGACTGTTTGAATTGATTAATTATTACGCTTTTATCAGTGCAAGAGCTTCCACGTGCTTCTGATATTTGTTTAGTGGAGTGGAATTTATCTCAGGAATCACAATTCAGAGTCATTGAAGACATCAGCTGGCAACCAGCCAGGGTGAAGCTGGGCTGCAGAATGGGAGACGCAGAGAGGGAAACACAGCAGGACAGGCGGCTGGGGAGGTGGGGATTTCTGCAGATTGAGGTCTGAGTTAGAACTCATTCGAGATTGTGAAGAGTCTGGGAATAGTTAGGCTGGTGAGCCCCCAGCTGGGATAGTGTGTGCAATTCTGGTCACCTCACTGTAGGGAGGACGTGATTGCACTGCAGAGGGTGCAGACGTGAGCCACCAGGATTTGCCTGGGCTGGAGCATTTCAATATCAAGGGGGGACTATCCAGCAGGACTGGATTCAGGGCAGTACGGCGGCGCAGTGGTTAGCACTGCTGCCTCACGGTGCCGAGGTCCCAGGTTCGATCGCGCCGTGGGTCACTGTCCATGCGAAGTTTGCACATTCTCCCCCTGTCAGTGTGGGTTTCGCCCCCACAACCCAAAGATGTGCAGGCTAGGTGGATTGGCCACGCTAAAATTATGAAGGGCTGGTTTAGCACAGGGCCAAATCGCTGGCTTTTAAAGCAGACCAAGGCAGGCCAGCAGCACGGTTCAATTCCCGTACCAGCCTCCACGAACAGGCGCCGGAATGTGGCGACTAGGGGCTTTTCACAGTAACTTCATTTGAAGCCTACTTGTGACAACAAGCGATTTTCATTTTTCAAATTGCCCCTTAATTGGAAAAAATGAATTGGGTCCTCTAAATTTATATTAAAAAAAGAAATACTGGATACGTTGGGTTGCTTGGAGCAAAGAAGGCTGAGGGGGGACCTGATTCAATCATAGCATCTGCAATGCAGGAGGGCATTCGGGGGGATTGGAGGGCGATGGGAATTTGGAACTCGGTGCCTGAAAGCGTGGGAGAGACGGGAACCGTCAAGATTGAATAAGGATTTCGATGAGTACTCGAAACGCCCCAGCACGCAAGGCCACATAAGTGCTGGAAAATGGGATCTGAGTAGATAGGTGCTCAGTGGCCAGCCCGAAGGTGACGGGACACTTTCTGTTTAAAACCTGTGACTCTCTGTGATTCAAGAGGCCAGTGTGGCTCCTTTGAAATAAGTGAATTGTAGCCAGCGGAGAGTAATGCAGAGCGGAGGAATGGAATTCCAGGCACAAGCAACAGGAAAGGTTCCAATCGAGCAGCTGTTGCCTGAGTTAAGACCCTCAACTTTCAGAATTTACACTTACTTTGAGTGTTGGGGCAGTAGGTTCAATGCTCACCTCCCAGCTCCTGCCCCAGTCCACAGTCCGGGCAGTTGAGATGAAGTCTCATTTCTAGCTGCAAGCAGTTGATCGGTGACTGTCCTTGGGGAGAATCCAGCTGAGGTTTGGCAACGATTTGTAGTTGGGGCTGAAGAAAGGGAAACATTCTGATTGCTGAAGCTCTATTCAGACGAGACTAACCTCAGCAGGCACAGAAACATCATAAATGGAATGAAAATGAAAAAAAATGAAATGAAAATCTCGGATTGTCACAAGTAGGCTTCAAATGAAGTTACTGTGAAAAGCCCCTAGTCGCCACATTCCGGCGCCTGTTCGGGGAGGCTGGTACGGAAATAACCGTGCTGCTGGCCTTGGTCTGCTTTAAAAGCCAGCGATTTAGCCCTGTGCTAAACCAGCCCCTGATAGAAAAGGAGGGAGATAGTCAGTTGGAATTAATGATTCAGGTTTTACAAAGAGTTTACTCAGTTAGCCACAGCTCTCTCCTCCATCACAAGGTTCCAGATTCAACACCCACTCCAAGGTTGGAGCACAAAATCAATTGATGTTTCAGTACTGAGGGAGTGCCGCACTGTCAGAGGGTCAGTACTGAGGGAGTGCTGCACTGTCAGAGGGTCAGTACTGAGGGAGCGCCGCACTGTCAGAGGGTCAGTACTGAGGGAGTGCCGCACTGTCAGAGGGTCAGTACTGAGGGAGTGCCGCACTGTCAGAGGGTCAGTACTGAGGGAGTGCCGCACTGTCAGAGGGTCAGTACTGAGGGAGCGCCGCACTGTCAGAGGGTCAGTACTGAGGGAGTGCCGCACTGTCAGAGGGTCAGTACTGAGGGAGTGCCGCACTGTCAGAGGATCAGTACTGAGGGAGTGCCGCACTGTCAGAGGGTCAGTACTGAGGGAGTGCCGCACTGTCAGAGGATCAGTACTGAGGGAGGCTGCACTGTCAGAGGGTCAGTACTGAGGGAGTGCCGCACTGTCAGAGGATCAGTACTGAGGGAATGCCGCACTGTCAGAGGATCAGTACTGAGGGAGCGCCGCACTGTCAGGGGGTCAGTACTGAGGGAGTGCCGCACTGTCAGAGGATCAGTCAGTCTGCTTGTGACAATAAAGATTACTATTACAGGTGACGACAAAAAAAATGTTTAATTGGCCTTAAAGTTCTTACAGAACTTGGTGTTCATGAATATGTTAAAAAATACAGAAACAAGCCGGGAGAAGCTGGGGGGGGGGCTGCTGAGGGGGGGGGGGGGGCTGCTGGGGGGGGGGGGGGCTGCTGGGGGAGGGGGGGGCTGCTCGGGGAGGGGGGGGGGCTGCTGCGGGGGGGGCTGCTGCGGGGGGGGCTGCTGCGGGGGGGGGCTGCTGCGGGGGGGGGCTGCTGCGGGGGGGGGCTGCTGCGGGGGGGGGGCTGCTGCGGGGGGGGGGCTGCTGCGGGGGGGGGGCTGCTGGGGGAGGGGGAGGGGGGCTGCTGGGGAAGGGGGAGGGGGGGGCTGCTGGGGAAGGGGGAGGGGGGGCTGCTGGGGAAGGGGGGCTGCTGGGGAAGGGGGGGGCTGCTGGGGAAGGGGGGGCTGCTGGGGAAGGGGGTCTGCTGGGGGGAGGGGGGGCTGCTGGGGGAGGGGGGGCTGCTGGGGGAGGGGGGGGCTGCTGGGGGGGAGGGGGGGCTGCTGGGGGGGGAGGGGGGGCTGCTGGGGGGGGAGGGGCTGCTGCGGGGGGAGGGGCTGCTGCGGGGGGGGGCTGTTGCGGGGGGGGGCTGCTGCGGGGGGGGGCTGCTGCGGGGGGGGGGCTGCTGCGGGGGGGCTGCTGCGGGGGGGGGCTGCTGCGGGGGGGGGGCTGCTGGGGGAGGGGGGGGCTGCTGGGGGAGGGGGGGCTGCTGGGGGAGGGGGGGCTGCTGGGGGAGGGGGGGCTGCTGGGGGAGGGGGGGCTGCTGGGGGAGGGGGGGGCTGCTGGGGGAGGGCGGGCTGCTGGGGGAGGGCGGGCTGCTGGGGGAGGGGGGGGGCTGCTCGGGGAGGGGGGGGGGGCTGTTGCGGGGGGGCTGCTGCGGGGGGGGGGGCTGCTGCGGGGGGGGGGCTGCTGCGGGGGGGGGGCTGCTGCGGGGGGGGGCTGCTGCGGGGGGGCTGCTGGGGGAGGGGGAGGGGGGGCTGCTGGGGGAGGGGGGAGGGGGGGCTGCTGGTGAAGGGGGAGGGGGGGGCTGCTGGGGAAGGGGGGCTGCTGGGGAAGGGGGGGCTGCTGGGGAAGGGGGGGCTGCTGGGGGAGGGGGGGCTGCTGGGGGGGAGGGGGGGCTGCTGGGGGGGAGGGGGGGCTGCTGGGGGGGGAGGGGGGGGCTGCTGGGGGGGAGGGGGGGGCTGCTGGGGGGGAGGGGGGGCTGCTGGGGGGGAGGGGGGGCTGCTGGGGGGGAGGGGGCTGCTGCGGGGGGGGAGGGGCTGCTGCGGGGGGGGAGGGGCTGCTGCGGGGGGGGCTGTTGCGGGGGGGGCTGCTGCGGGGGGGGGCTGCTGCGGGGGGGGGGGCTGCTGGGGGAGGGGGAGGGGGGCTGCTGGGGAAGGGGGAGGGGGGGCTGCTGGGGAAGGGGGAGGGGGGGGCTGCTGGGGAAGGGGGGCTGCTGGGGAAGGGGGGGCTGCTGGGGAAGGGGGGGCTGCTGGGGAAGGGGGTCTGCTGGGGGAGGGGGGGCTGCTGGGGGAGGGGGGGGCTGCTGGGGGAGGGGGGGCTGCTGGGGGGGAGGGGGGGCTGCTGGGGGGGGAGGGGGGGGCTGCTGGGGGGGAGGGGCTGCTGCGGGGGGAGGGGCTGCTGCGGGGGGGGCTGTTGCGGGGGGGCTGCTGCGGGGGGGGGCTGCTGCGGGGGGGGGCTGCTGCGGGGGGGGGGCTGCTGCGGGGGGGCTGCTGCGGGGGGGGCTGCTGCGGGGGGGGGGCTGCTGCGGGGGGGGGCTGCTGGGGGAGGGGGGGCTGCTGGGGAGGGGGGGCTGCTGGGGGAGGGGGGGGCTGCTGGGGGAGGGGGGGCTGCTGGGGGAGGGGGGGCTGCTGGGGGAGGGGGGGCTGCTGGGGGAGGGCGGGCTGCTGGGGGAGGGCGGGCTGCTGGGGAGGGGGGGGGCTGCTCGGGGGAGGGGGGGGGGGGGCTGCTCGGGGAGGGGGGGGGGCTGTTGCGGGGGGGGCTGCTGCGGGGGGGGGCTGCTGCGGGGGGGGGGCTGCTGCGGGGGGGGGGGCTGCTGCGGGGGGGGGCTGCTGCGGGGGGGGCTGCTGGGGGGAGGGGGAGGGGGGGGCTGCTGGGGGAGGGGGAGGGGGGGCTGCTGGTGAAGGGGGAGGGGGGGGGCTGCTGGGGAAGGGGGGCTGCTGGGGAAGGGGGGGCTGCTGGGGAAGGGGG